>NW_026888158.1:0-92446 GCF_032173495.1 Musca vetustissima | reverse complement strand
TGGGTACTACAATAGTTTATCGTCCGCTCTTAGTAATTTTTAGTAAGAATGATTTGTCAGCCACAAAATATAAAATAACAGCCAATTCAGTTAAAAATCGGGTCCGAAATCCAATAAATATGAAAAAATTGTGGTGCCCTTGTATGTGGGCTAAAGCGGCATACAAAATTATAACTCTTGAAATCGTACCCAAAACACGGAATAATTGCGACACATTTATATGGTGCCCGAAACTTGGACAATCATTCGGTTAAAAATGGACCCAAAAATTAGCTTTTCGGATGGGGTTTACATAATAGTGCCATGAAAAATACTACCGAAAAATACCCCACACTATTTCAAGTCTATACAATACAATCATTTTTATTAAAGAAATATTTGCCCTGTTATAAAATTAACAATAACGACAATTTCAATGTCACATTACTGAGGTTTTAATTTTATAGACTATTTACGATTTACCCCCCAAACTAAAATAGTACGGACATCCAGAAAATACAAGCAAAACATAAAATCTAAAAATGTACGATGGCACAGTGTTGAAATATAATCTATATACGAGTACAGTAAACATTGACATTTTTATTCACAGCTGAACGAACGAACGGTGGCTCAATAATAATTTCAATTAAATAACACTTCATTTGATGTTATTTCTAATTAAATAAACCAAACAACGATGGTTGTGTGTACGTTTTCGGTTAAAATAACAATTTCTAAGAGAGTGAAATGAATGAATGAATGTTGTGTTGTGGTGTAGGGCCATAACAAACAATCAAAATGAGAGAACATTTCATGTTTAACGGCTGTGTGTTTTCCTTTTTTCTTATCGCACCAAAAAACAACCAAATTCATGGAAACAAACATTGATAGGCAAGATTTTTCTCTTTGGAGATTTTAAATTCGAAAAAAGAGAGTGTTTTCTCAGCTACAAGGGTATACCTTTTATATGTTCATACATTTGGCACATAAGCATTTGGTACCTTGAGAGTGACAGTTATGGGAACTGAGAGAGTACGAAATATCTCACAGTATTCCTTGCAACACACCTCCTCTTTGGTGATGTGTTGTTGTGCCAAATCTTGTCCGAATGGTAGAATGCGACATAAAATGTAAAATGCGCCGTAAAAACGTAGATTTAAGTAAGTGGAAACGAGATCGTTAACTGTGCGCATAAAAATAAAAATCATCATTTAAACCAGCAGTGATTGAAAAAACAGAACTGAACTGAAAACTGAGCAGCGTCGTCGTACGAACAACGTAAATACGAAATCTCATAATGTTCTGTATGAGCAGCGCCACTGCCACGTTTGCGGTAGACGTCGTTGGAAATCGTCATCGAAGTTTCTGCGTTCCTTTCAAAACAAAAAAAGAACCCTCTGGGTGGGTTCCCAGTAGACGTAGCTCGTATTGTGTTGGACCCCTTGCCGAAACGTTTGCCCTTTTTTGAATTGTGTAGCTATTCGAAGTTCTACAACAAAAAATCTTGGCCACAAAATTGAGTATTTTCATTGTTGGTTGTTAGTGTGTATGGCAGTTTGATGTCTGATGAAAATGGTTTGAGTTGGATATTCATTTTTTTGACATTGTTGTTGTATGCCTACTCATCATCCTCCCACTGAACGAACGAACATTCATTGTAATTTGGAGTCAGCCGTTCTGACTCAATTTGCCCTTTTTGCATTTCGTTCGACTCAATGTGTACACACCACTCTCGTGTTGTGCTCTTGGCCAATGTCTACGGTATCTTCTTCGTCTTCTTTAATATTCTTTTCATTTTCGTTTTATAGTTTTTATGCGGGTTTTTATGGTTTTTATAGCTTTTAGTGCGTGCCAAAAACTTTTTTAATTGAATCGTATGTTGTTCTTATTGCTTTCATTTTCTTCTTACTACTTTCAGAGAGAGAAGGGGGATTTTCTTACAGATTCGTTTGGGGGCAAACGTTGAACGAAATGAATGCAGAAAATACTAATACCCTCAGTTCAATTGTAGTATTGGATTTGTTGTCCATATACTCGTATGTGTGTGCATAGTGGTTATTTTTATTGTTATATGGTCGATTTAGTTTTAAAAATGGGATTTGTATGGCTGGCTTCGTTGCTTGCATGCTTCTGGCTTTATTGCCACCCACCGACGGAAAATGTTGTTTTTCTTTTGAGAGATTGAAATTCTTATTGGTTCAGTTCATGTTTCTGTTTTCTTTTTGTCATTTTTTAAAAACAAAAACTTGTTTTCTTTTTAATTGAATATAAGACATTGGCATATACATATGCATAAGTTATTTAGTATTAAATCAAATCGTTTGACACAATAGACAAACTATTGAGATAAGGACACAGTATTTTCTTTTTTATCATCATAAACTTGTTTTAATCAACTAAGAACATTGTCGTATATTATGGTATTTTAATATACGATGTGATAAGTAGTTGTAGGTATTCTAAAATGGTAATGGTAACAAGGTGTGAATTGTGATTAGGTAAATGTATTATATATATTTTTTTCCGCATGTTTACTAAAGATACATTCATATACATAAAAATATACCAGTAATAAAGTATCAGTGGGTGTAGCCGACAGATTTGCCTGGTTTGCGGTTTCACTCTCTATGTGTCCGAATCGAGTCAATGGGCAGATATTTTAGAAACTACAGTATAAATTACGTCTGGGAAACATTTTTTCACAGTTAAATAAGGTAATTTTTAAGTCGACGTCACCATGTTTTTATGTAATTAATAATTTTCATAAAAAACAGTAAGAAAAGTCCAAAATTCGAACGGAGCCGACTATACCCTTCATCACCTCCACATACAGGGGATGCTCATATGCACAATATCATGTAGATAGATAAACATGGGATCTTAAGAGGACCATTGAAATGGAATCGGACGAAATTCCTTGTGTGAATTAGATACATTTTTGAACTAATAAAAAACAACCCATACAATGTCATTCTGAAATCTGTGAAAATTTGTATGAAATCGAGCAAAATTATGTATGGAAGCTATATGTGAATCTGGACGTATTTGAGCTCTAATTCGTACTGATCGACAAACATTAGTTATTTGGTACACAATTTAGATGAAATCAGATTAAAATATATATGAAAGCTATATGTAAACATGCACCCATTTCAATACAATACGTAATGCAATATTTCATGTAAAGCGAACAAACATAGGCTCATCGGTGCACCATTTGCATAAAATTGGTCGAATATATATATGGGAGCTATATCTAAATCTGACACATCATTCTTGACTCAATTGCATTCGTTATGCAAACTTTCGTGTACATCGAAAACACATAAGTATGGTGCTTAATTTACATAAAATCGGACGAAACTATATATAGGAGCTCTATATAAATCCGAACCGATTTCAACAAAACTTTGCACACATCAATCAGGACCTAATTTCGTACTGTGTACAAAAATTTGTTTCAGTGGGACGCGTATTGGAAGTTTGGTGCACCATTTACATAAAATCGGCCGAAGATATATATGGGAGATATATCTTAATCTGAACAAATTTCAACAAAACTTCACGTGCGTCATCCTGCTCTAATTTTAATACGCTGTGCAAAATTTTTTCTTAATCGGACAAAAAATGGCAGTTTAGTGCACCATTTTCGACAAATCGGAGTAAACTGTATATGAGAGCAATATGTAAATCTGAACCGATTTCTTTTATGCAAATGGGACCTATACATTAGTTCCGTTCCAGAATCTTAAAGAATCTACTAATTTTACAAGTTTTTAAACTTTTTACTCAAAAACCGTTCCTGAACCCACAAAACTGATAAAACATTGAATTAAATTTAAGAGAGCACAAAACAAAATGGCGTTTTTTTGTAAACTTTTTACTCCAGAAATTAGGCCGGGTAAAAATGGTAAACAGGAATGCCGACTTTTGATTGGCTTTTATGTTGCTTTTGAAGTATTGCCATCTAATTTTGGCATATTTACTAGATTTGCGTTCCCGAACTTTTCAAATTATTTTGTACTCTGAGAGCAATTTTGAAATTTTTCCCTTTTACTAGATTTACTATTAAAAAAGTACTGGAACATACCAATTGTTTACAATTTAACATCGACAGACAGACAGACTGACGGACATACATAAATCGACCCAGAAAGTGACGCTATGCTCAAACCCATGGGACGAACTCTATTCCTTTTGCCTCTTACAAACATATGCACAAAGACATAATACCCTGTACAACAGAGGGGTGAAGAGCAGTATAGTTGGACGGGGCCGACCATACGATACCCTACACAACTTCCACGGAACTGTAACTTTCTGCGGATGTTTATTCTGAGTCTGGGCAATATTTCGTAATATTTGCACCCTCTTGCCCGATTAGAGGTCAACAGCACCTCTACCTTATACTGACATATGTTTCGATTATTAATAATATTCAGTACAGCCTTTCTAAGTACTTGTCCAGATTCCCTTCACCGTGGGTTGTGTTGTGATGTTCGGCTTATAATTGTGGCCTATAGATCGACTCGAAAAAAAGAACACAAAAAAATTAAGTCTTTGGTCCACTACATGCCAAAATGATTATCTAATCATCGCCGAAAATAATAGGCGTTGTCCTTGACCATAATTGGAAAATTTCAGAGCGACCAGCGCCATATTTCCGCCCTCTAGTGTAGTAATGGGTTACAAAATAATATCTCAATACGTAAGCACCTGTAAATATTTAAGTGTAACTCCCACATCTGAGTACGTACGACCATATAATTGGTATCAATTTAAAGGACAACCACTTCTCCTGGATATACAATCAACTTCTCGGGTCTATGTCCTTCAGGGGCAAATATATAGGCAATAGAATACAAAATTTGTAATTTTTCACACAAAAGTCAGGGTCCATTTCACCCGCTAAATATTGACCGATCCTTATCAAAACAGGCATGCTTATTCTTTGGCCCGATCCCTTTTTCTCCATGTAAAATTTCGCGATGTTCGCACCATAATTGCGGCCTCTGGAGCGACCAGAAAAACCGACAAAAATTTAGTATTTGGTCCATTTCATCCCCTAAATATTAACTGATCTTTACCAAAAACAATAGGGGTTTTCATTGGCCAGAACCCATCCTACATGCAAAATTTCGTAAAGATTGGTCCATAACTGTGGCCTGTATCGTGTTTACAAATTATAATGGACAGACGGACGGACGGACACACATGTCTAGATCGACTCAGCTAGTCGAGATATGACGATCGGTATACTTAAAGGTGGGTCTAGGACCAATATATCGCGGCTTTACAAACTTTTTGGGCGGCACAAAGCAATAATACCCTGACAACATAGTTGTGTAGGGTATAATTAGATGCACCATTTTTTTTATTTCAACATATTAAAATATTAGTAAATGAAAGTTCAACAGTAAACTATATTTTTCAAATTTTGAATTGCGTTTTGCCAAGAAATTAATTCTAAAATATCCAGAAAAAAATGTGTTTAAGTTCTGCCGACCGAACCTTTTATGCCAACTACCCTATGGTGTGCATTCAAAATTTATATGGAAACTAAGCTTGGAAAAGTATGCTAGGAACATTAAAATATCATAAATTAAGCTGTTTCTCTGCATGTATTTAAAAATATTGGTATTTATTGAATATTTTCTGGGAAAAGGTGATTTCTTTACCAGGAATACTGAATCCTCAACTACAGGCACTTTGTGAAAAAGTTGTTTACGCACCAACATCCTGGAATGCTAAGTTACAGCCGCCAGATAAAGACGTTTCGAATGGAAAATGTGTCACGGACAGTTAAATGGCTACAAAAGGGCTAGACCAACAAATCGACAGGCCCTATGAAAACCACTGTCTGATATTGTCAAAACAACAAAAACTAGGAGGTACCAAAATATGGGAAATATACCTCACCATAGCAAATGAAATACAAATATAGGTTTTCAGCTATTTTGGTTGAAAAACGTACCCAAAACACCGAAATCGTTGTATGGAGGCTACGGCTGAAAATCACGCCAAAAATCGCCGCCATGCCAGAACGGGGACCAATATCTGACCTTTTGAATTCAGTGATTTTGACAGGCAGACGGATATGGTAAAATATACATGTAACACTATTCTGATCAAGAATATATCGTCACCATAAATGCAAACGGACGTAACAACACTTTTACTAATTTTACAGGAGAAACAAAAAATTTTCTATAAAAATTGAGTATGGCTGGACATTTTTTCAAAGTTTAACTGCACTATAGAACCGTATTTATTGTTTAAAAAATTAATATTTTTTCTTTTGGTTTTTAAAGGTTTTATGTCAGTTACGTCTTTTTAACATGATATTCTCTGAAACAAAAGGACATAGCTACGATTGAGAATAAAATTTGTACAGCGTACCAAATTATGTCTAGAGTTACGTGTGTTCAATTTTGTTTCGGTTCAGATTTAGACATAGCTTTCAAATATAGTTAGATGTCTAAATTTTTGTGTGAACATGTAGTTTGATTAAACAAGCAGTAATCCAACAATAAATCAATTCACAATTTTTCTGTAGTTACTTCCGTTTGCATTTATGATGACGATATATTCTTTATGATAGATATATATTTTGAGGTTCTGTAAACGGAACGAAAAATTTTATACACACTCCACATCATGATGGAGGGTATAAGACTGGGCTTCTTTGTATATAAAATATATAATAAGTAAGACTATATTAAAAACAAACAAAAAATAGCCCAATATTTTATCATCATAAATTGTAATTGGCAAAAATTCCCTACAACAAAATTCTATCACGGAAATATGTTGTAAAATGTTACATTTAATATCGTTAAGATATTTTTTCTTACTTTCAAATTTATATCGTACATTGAATCAAAATCGAAAAAAGGACTGATTGTACAATTTGCTGACTAAAATAAAATCACAATGGCACCATGGAGTCTATGGACATGTCAGACACATTATGTGACTCAATGTTGTTTATGATGTTTACAAATGTTTGTTACAAGTTTTGTTTTCATGGAAAGAATCCATTTTTTTGTGGTGTATACAATATTTATATGGCGTGGGTGTATAAAATGGGAAGAGAAAAAACTAAACTAAATCCAAAATTATGTTGAGCCAACTGTAGGCCATTTTGTTGTTTTCTAGCTACATATATTTTTCTACATAAAAGATTTTGAAAAAAAAACGCAAGCGATGGAGTAAAAATTTTTAATTTATTAAAATATTTAAAATTATCACATTGAAAAAATAAAACATATTTTTAGAAATACTATAATATACAACAAGCAATATTATCTATAAAAGATGACGTATTTGCCGTTCCCGTATTTAAGAACACCATTGGTTCCAATGTAGCATGATGGAAGCAAAGTCGAAAAGCAAATACCACCACAAAGACACAGCACACACGAGTAGACAAAGCAAAAGGTTAAGAAATGTTATAAATAAATTTATGACCACACCTTAAATCATCTTCACCCCACAACCAAAAAAAATGTCAACTGAAAAGAACACTCACAGCCACGAGAAATACTAAAACACACACTGATTATTCATAGGAATATACAAATGAATGAATATTCATACATTGATCACATAGTACATACAGACAAACCTACATACTATATGTATGTAGGTTTGTTGGTTTACACTGTGTGGATTATAATTCAATTCCTATACCGGTCTTAAAATTCCATTTGAGTTTCTTTGTGTGTCAAGATTTAAATTTCGGATGATTTAAGATTTTACTTAAAACACACAACGCAACGCTACGTTATCCGGCTTCCAACGGTTTGTCTGCTTTGTTTTTATTATTATTATTATTTTTTTTTTTTTGACTGGGGGTTATGAAGGTGGCACAGCTTTTTTTGGAAAGATACTTTCATTTTATATTTATTAAAAAAGATGGCATACAGTCAAAGAAAAGAAGAGAAGATTATGGATGTTTGTCACAATATAGGCGTTTCAGTGAGTTACAGTGGATAGTTTTATTGATTTATATACATTTGATTTTTTAAATAAACGAAAAAATAATAACAATAAACAAAACATTTGAATGATATATAATACACTTCGTGTATATTTTATATGTAACACCCAAGTGTTAATTTTTGAAGTAAATTTATCAATGAAGAGATGGAAGAAAGGCTTTCGGTTTGAAATGACCGATTTTAGATTGGCTTCTCTCTACAATGTGGAAGGTCTTAGTAGACCATTTTATATATGTTTTCACAAAATGTGGGAGTGTAGGTTAGACCAGATTATGGATTTTCTACTGACAATAAATAATAAATACTATATATGACCAATTTGGTTGGTTCAGATAATCGAACAATAACATGATATAAAGGAAATACCCAATGGTGTTCATATGCAGGAAATTATTTTCCGAATAGGTTTCCCACCCGATGAAAAGATTGACCATCATTTTATAATAGACACATAGCTATTTTAAAATTCATGATGTCACACAAAATTATTACAGCCTCACAAAACAGTTGTGCAGCTTCATTGAACAGCTCAATACAACAAAAGCGGGTTCATAATAAATTTAGTAAATTTCGTACCTGCTCCCGCCGACAGTTATTCGTTGTACAAGAAATTCGTTAGGTTTTCTATGAAAGCACTGGGTAAATGTGGAAATGGACAATGAAAACATGCGAATATCAATAAATTAACACATGTGTATTTGTCTTTCTGTGTCCAAATATCAATCGGACACCCGTTGTTTATTTGGAGCCCAATTAACATGAAGGTGGTCGAAAATATACAGTGGTGGTCAAAACATATGCAATTGGAATTGACTATGTGGAAATATGTAGTAATCTCTTCATTTAAAGTTAAAAAGTAGGTCAACTTGGTATATTTTTAAAGTTTTGAAACTGCAATTGTAATTTTTCCCAGAAATTGTTGGTATCCTGTGTAAAAATTTATTGATAAAACAAACAAAAAATTTCTTGTTTGGATTTGTTTCGGCTTAAGTTTAAATAAAATTCAGAATTTTGGTTTCTGCTTTTTTATATCAAAATTATTTCCCTGAAGATGACTGTCGAAGACAGTCGAAATATTGGAAAATAAAAAAGCAGAAATCAATATACTGAATTTTATTTAACCTTAAGCCGAAACAAATCCAAACAAGAACCAGTAAGGAAAGTAGTAAAGTCGGACAGGGCCGACTATATGATACCCTTCACCACTGTGGGTATATTAAACAGCATTATTAGTATGAAATTGGATGAAATAAAATATGTGATATTTATCTAAATGTGAATCGGACTAGATCTATCCATAAACATGTCATTTGTTTGGGACAAAAGTATGAAAATCGGCTTCAAACAAATCGACTTCTAGAAAACGAAACTACGTTATTCTATGCTCAAATTTGTACGTTGTGCAAAATTTGATGTCAATCTGACAAACATGAGGAGTATGATGTACAATTTACAATTTACCTCTAGTGTGGTAATGGGTTACTAAATAATATATAAATATGTAAGCACCTGTAAATATTTACGTGTAAGTCCCGCATCCGAGTACATACGACAATATAATTGGTATCAATTTAAAGGTCAACCACTCCTCTTGAACATACTATCAACTTCTCGGGTCTAGGACCTTCAGGTGAAAATATATACCCCATAGAATAAAAATTTTGTAATTTTTTACACAAAAGTCAGGGTCCATTTGACCCGCTAAATATTGACCGATCTTTATCAAAACAGGCATGCTTATTCTTTGGCTCGATCCCCTTCTTCATGCAAAATTTCACGATGTTCGGGCAATTATTGCGGCCTCTGGAGCGACCTGAAAAACCGACAAAAATGTTGTATTTGGTCCATTTCATCCCCTAAATATTAACCGATCTTTTCAAAAAACAATAGGGGTCTTAATTGGCCAGAACCCATCCTACATGCAAAATTTCGTTAAGATTGGTCCATAACTGTGGCCTGTATCGTGTTTACAAATTATAATGGACAGACGGACGGACGGACTGACACACATGTCTAGATCGACTCAGCTAGTCGAGATATGACGATCGGTATACTTAAAGGTGAGTCTAGGACCAATATTTCGCGGCTTGTGGGGCTGCACAAAGCTATAATACCCTGACAACATAGTTGTGTAGGGTATAAAAATTTGGTCTCAATCGGACAAATATTGGCAGTATGGTGCTTAATTTACATAAAATCGGCGAAACTATATATGGGAGCTATATCTAAATCCGAATCGATTCTAACAAAATTTCGCATACATCAATTTAGTACTCTGTGCAAAATTTTGTCTCTATCGGACAAATATTGGCAGTGTGGTGCTCCATTTACATAAAATCGGACGAAACTATATATATGGGAGCTATATCTAAATCTGAACCAATTTCAATAGGGTTCGTCCTTGGGTCAAATAAGTGATCTGTGCCAAATTTAATCTAAATCGGATCATAAATGCGACCTGTACTTTCTTCACAAAAATACATGGAAGGGCGGACATGCATAAATCGACTCTGATTCTATCGCGATTCGTTTTGCACAAAGACATAATACCCTATACCACAGTGTGGTGAAAGGTATAAAAACGTATTATTGACAATTTTACGATTATAATATCACTAAAAGAGATGTTTAAAGAATATAATGTCCGTAGAAGTTCACTATCACATACAGTGAATAAGTACAAAGCCACCACCCCAGTTTCGTTGACCCATCCATTAATTTAATTAATTTATTACTTGTTCCCAACTAGCAAAAGTCTCTCAAAAACCAATAGCTGCCACATGTATGCATACACGCCATATAAACATTCCAGGTCAAACTACGAAATTGTAAAAAGTCATATTCACGTTCCATCTGAGTAAAAGTCGACAAAAATATTCTCCCATTTGCGATAGTTTCTATAAGTGTATATAATACCGAATTTTGAAGGCCCTATCCATATTTTCTCGCGGGGTGGTTGTAATTTAGCCTTTTCGTATTTCAGAGGTTCGATGATTTAAATTTTAAGTTAACCATTGACAGCTGTTTTGTCCCCTAGTATATTACAAAGTATGCACAAAGACACACAGAAGGTCAAAAATGTCGATGTTAAATCCATAGTTCAATCATTCTAACAGAAGCTGACAAAAGCAATACATCCTTACTCGTCAAGGAATTTTTGATTAAAAATAATGCCGGTTTACTGGTTTTTGTTTGATATAATTGTAATATTAAATATGAACCATTGTTGAAGCATCGTCAAATAGTTTCATAACAAATTGGAATGTTCTGCTAATTAGACCTAATGATTATGCCGTTAAATTTTTTAATAATTTCCAAACCCTTTCGATTTAACTGACAACTGTGTTTCGTTTTATATCCCTCAACCAAAATTAGGTCTTCTTTGTTTCTGAAAATTCAAACAGACGAAATTTATAACAATACGTGATAAGTAGAATAACCATTGTTATCAGACCGCATACTAAGTGAGCAGAAGAAAAAGAAGTCAAAAAGCAATCCTTTCTACACAATAATCCTTTCATTAGTTCATTTCACATCAGCGTGTGGATGGACCATAAAACACAATAATGTCATTTTGAGCGGAGTGACACAACTTGAATGGCGATGTGCAGCTAAACTGCAGAGTCTATTAAATGATCATTTTTAGAGTTACTTAACAAATACCGAAAAAGCAAATGAATATGAGAGGAAGGATACGGCGACAGAATTTGCAGACATTTACCAAGTACAAAAAAAAACTCCGCAGTTCATACTGACCGTGGAAAATGGTGGACAAAAAAATAATTGAAAGAGCTGATTTTTCTAGATATGTTTTTTGTTGCTACGCCAACGGACACTAATGGAACAACTGCAGTGGAAAAATGAAAGGATTCAGTCATTGGCAACGCAGCATGCTCTACTGGGAAGTATTTTTTCTACTATTTTTCATTGTGCCCGGAATGTTGAATCAGTGTTGTGTTGCAGCATAGCGTAGCAATTACGTGTCATGTCATAAATTATATCCTTTTAGGTACAGCAGTGGCCAATGCCACACCAAGAGAGCGGATAAAAGGAGTAAATGTCAACGGGATACACACATTATACCAATGGCCATTGTGCACTAACTAACCAAACAAGCAAACTATAGTCCGTCCCGCCAACCGACCGGCAAAGTAACTGACCATATGCTAGATTGTCTACTTGCAGCCTTTAACTGTTCGTTCGCCTCTTTGGAGTTGCGTCTGTTTTTTTAGTTTAGTGGAGTTTTGTTGTTAGAACCACACCATGTGTTGTCGTTTGAATAGGAAAACAAAAAACGAACAGCGAAATGTTTTTTTAGGTATACAAAAAACTAAAACTTTTTGTATGTAGTTGTATGTATCTGCCATGTTCCAGCAAGTGGTGGTCAAGCTGGCCGAGAGTCGTTTGAAATGCTTCATCCATGTATATCCGTTCATAAACATTAATGTTGAGAAACAGCAGGATAGGTACTCTTACCTAGAATGTAACAACTACAACAACATGACTACTTTAAAAAGTTGTTTGTTTTTTATTTATGACTTTTTTGCGTTGTCCAACAAATTGAAAAAAAAAACATACAACAACAAAAAGGTATATGCACATAATGACCTGTGCTAGTCGCTGTTGAGCAAACCTTTGCCCAGGTCAGTTGTTTCACAAAATTGAAGACACCTTTTGTGCAGGGTTTTTTCTGCACACATAAACTGGATTTTTTTGACATGCAATGCTAAAATAGTCGGTCAGTAGGTATTTTAGAATTTTTTTAATAAAGGAAATGCGAAATTAGTCCTTGAAATGTTTTTTTCTGTGATCATATTATTTTCGTTAATGATGACAGGTTTTTTGGAATTGAATGGATTTTGAAAATATTATATATGTATCATATTTTAGAGAATATATAATATACTATGTTAAATTTTTAATACAAATTATATTTCATGATTTAATAGTTGGGGAATTATTTCATTGTATTATGTGTAGGTTCTTCATTTTTGGGAAATTATTTCATATTGTTTTTAGGATTTTATTTCATATAAACATAAGTTAAAAATTTGAGAAATTATTTCCCTTCATATTTGGGGTCTTTGTTCAATTGTAACTTATTTCATAACGCTAAGAAATGTCAATATAAAAGGTTTGTAAGTTCGAAATTATAGTTTTGTCCACCTCTGAAATATGGTATTAAAATTGTAATATCGGCCCACTTTTGGTATTGGACCACCTACATCTTTACATTTTGAAGTAATTTTTCGCGTAGTATTATGTTTTGACAGTGTCCATAATGGTCCCGCCATTTGGGTATTTTTAAGGGGGACATTTTACAACCTAAGTGTATCATTTTCAATGAACATGTTAATTACTGGCCTGTAAGTTTTTACTTGTTAAGTATACAAATGGATTTTTTTTATATTTTTAAAAAAAATCAGGTTTAAAAATCTACAGTCGTCGGTAATTCTGCAGTTAAACGCTTAAAATTAAAGTGAAAATAATTACTTACTTACTTACCTGGCTTTTTACAGAACGGTTGTTCCATAAGCCGAGCTTAAAAAAGATTTCCAAGCGCGTCGGTCTTGTGCGCATATCCACCAATTTGGAAGACCACGTTCCAAGATGTTGTTTTCTACTTGGTTTTTCCATCTAATTTGTGGCCTTCCCCTTCTACGAGAAGCATCAGTAGGCTCATTTTTATATGCCTTTTGAGCTGGGGCATTCTCATTCATCCGCACAAGTACCCATGCTTCTGAGCAAGTACCCATGCTTCTGATCCATATAATAGCACTGGTAGTATCAGCGTCTTGTGAAGTGTGAGTTTGGTCTGGCGGGAGGTGGCCTTGTTTCTAAACTGCTTACTTAGGCCATAGTAGCATCTGTTGGCCATCACAATACTTCTCCGAATTTCAAAGCTGATGTCATTCGTTTTATTTATGGCGGTACCAAGGTATATAAAGTCTTTAACTACCTCGAAGCTGTAGTTCTAAAGTTTCACAGTTGGTCCGAGTCTACTGGACGTCTTGCGCGTTGATACCATCAGCTTGGTCTTCTCGATGTTTACTGCCAGACCCACTTTGGCATACTCCTTTTCAGTTTGTTCAAAGGTGGCTGTTACCGCTCGCAATGTTCGACCCATTATATCGATGTGATCGGCGTAGGTGAGTAACATGTGTTGTTAGGTGTACAGAGTGCCATTTCTGTTCACCTTTGCGTCTCGTATTACCTTTTCCAGCAGTATGTTAAAAAGATCACACGACAAACTGTCACCTTGTCTGAATCCTAAACAAGTACAAAAAGCGTTAAAATCTACCGGGCCACCACCATACCCACTGCTCGACGCATTCGGCGTACCGACTCCCCTCTGCGGAGGTCTGCAGACAACAGACAACTCTATGGAAATTTTGGCAGTCTATCTCAATTAATTTGGAGGCTAGTGTACTTACAACAGACGGACAGACTGATTAAGAATATATACACTCTATGAGTTACAACCGAAAAACAAACCAACTAAATTTATAAGGGAATACCACACTGAAACTTACCGCCAATTATTCGGTATATTGCGGATTGTGGGCACTTTTTTCAACCGAACTGGCTATATTTTATATAATACAGATTTTATGTCCATAATATTTAAACCATCGACTTTTTAGATTTAGGATTGGATGTTTAGCCATACACAGTTTAGGAAATTTCATTCGTGTACCTGTAGTGGAGCGTATTAAAATTTCGTTCCCATGAATCTAAATTATTACATCCTGAGATTCTTTATTATGAAAAAACAAAACTATTTTTTAATTTTATACAAATGATGAAGCTGAAAAAAATCAATATACTATGTTCTTAAAACTACTATTGTTGATTGTACTCGTATCATTCATATGTTACCTACGCACTATAAAGTTTACATCAACAAGGTAACATATGCATTTCAAAATGTTTTTTTTTCAAAATTACAAATTTTCTTGTTCTCATTGCTGCTAGAAATACGCATTAATTCACATGTATTTCGTTTCAACATAAATTATTCTAGTTTATGATCTCTCTGTCATTGTGGCTAGTTAAGCGCACGACTACGTGCCTAATTAAATAACGCATTTGGACATAAATATAACCATTTGTAATCATAAATAACAATGTGCAAATTCCTGCATTGAGTAGAATTTATTGCGATTCTGATTAAAGTTGGTAAGAAATTTATTAATACACCAAGTATGCTTGGAATATCTGTTTTTTTTTAATGTTGGATAGAATAACGAATTGTATATTTTTTATTTGAGGAATTTGAAAATAAGTAAACTCTTTCAATAAATTTAAAAATAATGAAATATAGTGGACCGTACCAAATTGGATGGTACATTATAATATTTTTCGCGCCCTGTTCACGAATTATGGGCACTACCGTATATATTTCACTCTCACTTGTTATTATTCCTTTAATGCAAATACGTGAAAAAATATGTATATATTTCAACAATTTGACATTTCGTGTTTATTCTAAGCATGTAACATTGTATTCCGCGTTCTCCAAGAAGAAAATATTTACCGACTTAATATTGCAAATATGCCCATATTTTGACTAGCTTATGTTACAGAGTTTTTGGGTATATTTGAGGATCACGAAGTAGCTATAATATGCCATTATGGGACAAACGTCACACGTAATTTTCGATATTTTCTTTTTCTCCTGATAGCAATATAACGTGGCGTAGACCCCGAACTTATCCGCACTATAATTTTGTACTATCCACCATGAGTTGCAGTGTATATTAAATTTGTCATTCAGTTTTCAACACCTCGAAATAACCATCGAAGACACCATAAAGATCAGAATAAAATTCTATGTCGATTTACGCATTACCGTCCGTTCGTCTGTTGACGATAGAAATCTTAATAATTTTGATAGAGCTCTGAAATTTTGCACAGATATTGCAAATATGGGTATGGTTTCCTAATATATAGGGAACTTCCATACTAAGAATGAATAATATTGACCCAAGTTTTGGTATTTTAAGGTTATTGGGCATTATTTTCATACGAATTGCGAACCTCCCTAACAAAAATGATTAACAACGGTACCCCCATGTTTAGAATGTTGAGGATGTTGAACACGTTTTTCATCGGAATTAGTTGTAATTTAGTATTTTTGGTTCTCAATATATTCCCTACTAAAGGTTATTAATATTGACTCATGTTTCGGGCAGCCCCAATATCTGGAATTTCGGGACGTTTTGCATCGGAATTGCCTATAATTTGATATTTGAATGTAACGAGGTTTTTACTTGTTTTTGTACCATTTTGTTTTGTTTGAGAAAAAAATAACTAGTGAGATAAAAAGGCATTCAGTGAGGATATTTCATGATCGGAGTGCATGAATTTATTATTTTGCTATCGTATGGTCCACTTCACTTTACTTCTATTTTTTATATTTTGTTACTTTACCATCGCGTGCCCTAATTTTGCCTAAAGAAACATCGACTTCTTTGTTGGTACTAATTGGCTCCGGAATTAATTTATGGCATTTGACAGAGTTCCTTTGTTATATGTATGTATAAATATATTATTTTATTCCCTCTCGCCATGTTATACATGATTTCATATATTGTGAAATAAAAATGAAATATATTCCACGGCCCATGGCTGTCATTGTTGAAAAAAAACAACAAATCCTATTCGACATATGCATCAAATGAGGGTGGTGGGCGGTCGTCTATAAACTAAACGAAGAAAAGATGGTCACTAGTATTGGAATTCAAAAATGAAATTTATGTGGTCAATACCCCATACCATCATATTTTATACGAGTTTTTTGTACAATTGCCTACGAAGACGTTTGTATAGAACGAAATTCATGGCGGTTTATTAATAACCCATCTTTATTCATTAATAATATTTATAAATTGTGTGTGTGGTGGTCGTAGAATATTTTTAGTATAAATGTTTTACAAAGAAGAAGAAAAAAATTACGCACTCCGCAGTCCATCTACCCTTCAGCTGCATTTTTTTTTTTTTTTTTTTTGGAATGTGCCAACATACCATCAGAAATTCAATTTTGAAATGTTAAACAACATTTTTTATTACTTCGTTTATTGCCCTTAAATTGCTAATTTGATGATTGTGTGATATGCCGTTTAATGACTTTAATATCACATCACAATGACTTTTATTTCGAAATGCTGTGAATTATGGCCTTTAAATAAATTAAACAATTTGTTTGCTAAGCTCGTTAATTATTTTTTAATATTTTGCTTTCATAAATATGAGAGGCGAAATGAAAAAAATGAAATTGAAAGGAAGCAAAAAAACACATCTAACAAAACAAACCCCCAAAAATATCCACAGTCACAGATGTTCATGTGCTGTTTTTCTCGTTCCTCTAACATTGACCATTTTCAAAACTGGTCATATCCAAATGGTGGTGGTGGTCTATAAGGTTCAGTGTGTCAAGTCTAAATGCCTTTGCTCTATGGACAGTAAATGGACACGAAAATTGGACCAACCATAGCGAACGCATGACCATTAAATAACTTTCCCTTATATTCTGAAGGGTTTTGCAGAATATGCAAATGAGCTTTCACAGTGTGCCTTCATACGGTATTTCTTCGCATTTCTTTTTTTTTTCAATTTGGAATAACAAACGTCCAGTGGTGGTCAGTTTCGGTGTTCTCTTTTCTTCTTATCGTTAACCATCTACATATCCACATGTCTGGGCGGGAGTATACACATAGAAGGACGCCATGGATTCACCTATATTTGAAAACTGGATTTACTATCCCCTATCCTCCCGGCTGGACACAAATTACAAATTCAAACCGAATGAAAATCCAAAACAGGAGTAAAGGGCAATGGCACAAATTATACCCTTATTCTTTGCTGTATGTCTGGTTAGATACACATATACGAGTATACACATATATGAATGCGTATGAGAATTCATATGTATACGGTGGTAAATTTGAAATTTGCATAAATTCTTCCAAACCTAAATTCATAAATGAATGCATATGTAGGAATATTTATGATTTTGACCAACTGGCCTATGTACATGAATTCGTATGTACGTATGCAAGGTTAGCTAAATTTCAAAATTTAATAACTTTATTTGACTAAAAATTACAAATGTTTTAAAATGGTATAATGTTAAATGTGTAATAGAAATTATCAAGATTTATACAAGGTCGAAGAGAAAGTGAATATTCCCATCGTTTCTATCAATATAAGTAAGACTAAAAAATCAGTGATCTATTTAATATATGCTATGATGCCGACATTTTGGTTTTAGTTTCAATTTTAACAAACATCGAATAATTTTTTGCGAACAATTTTCATTAGATTTCGATCGTCTTCGAAGAGCCTCTCGGACGATTACTGCTTTATTTTGGGCACATATGCATAGGTCAAGATTTCGTCACTTGTGAAGATCTTACAAATGCCAAATTTCTTTGCCCCATCCGACACGAGGCTTTTTGAGCAAGTGTCACATTGTGCGGTATCCAACGATATCAAAACTTCTTTACAACCTACAATATCGAATGTATGGGGAGGCATCTATCTCACAGTATATCACATAGTGATAATCAATTGACTCACATCATTAATGTTCTTTGGCACATCTTCCTGTTTTGAAGACCATCGATTTTGAGCGAGAGCTCACCACTCTTAACAGAAAATGTACATAATTGGCCGATATTTTGACATAGCTTCATATTCCAATATTCGGTATTTTGTCACTTTTTCAACCGAATTGGTTGTAATTTGTTTTTTTTTTTTGGTTCTTATTGCGTATCAAATTTTCCTACCAAATCGATATTCTGGATTTGGATCCCCCATGTAATGGTAGACCCATTATTCAATATTTTGGAGGTTCGGGCATGTTTTTCAACCGATTTAGTTCTTATTTGATTTTTCAAATTCCTATGCCGTCTTCCTACCAAAAAATATTAATGACAGTTTTGGTATAGCTCCATTTCATATACGGTATTTTGAAGACGTAAGCTTCATTTTCCCAACGATTTGACTTATGGAATTATATGTGTAGAAAATGATCTAGTCCGGGCGTTAACTTATACTCCATAAAAGATTAGCAACTCTTTTCTGTATTTTGAAGGTCTTTGCTCGATTTCCCCATTTTATAAAACAATTTGTGTTACTAAATTGTCTATATAGGTCTAAGTTTTAATCGGTACTCACACATAACGGAATAACATAGTCCCCATATAAACGTCCCGATCGAATCAAGATATTTTGATGTTCGGCTCGGCCAAACTTCAAGACGTTTTTCTTGTTTTAGTTTAAAGGTTGATAAAGACGCATTTCCAACCGAAGTGGTTAACATTTATTAATATACGAGTACCAACCAAATTGACTGTAATTTTGCATTTTGGATTCTCATTTTGTAGAAAATCTCAATATTGACCTAAGATTCCGGTTAACCGTCATATAATGGTACTCCCTTTTATTTTGGGGTTTTTTCCACTTTTTCAACCGAATTGGTACCCCTTTATTTTGGGGATTTGGCCAAGCTCTTTGACCGAATTGGCAGTAGTTTAATTTTTCTGGTTCTCATCGGGGTCAAATCTTCCAACCAAAAAAAACTCAATAAAAGGCTTTAGCCACAATATACCCCCGATGAAGGCGGGCAAATACATGTATAGAAAATGATAATACATCATGCTTTGACATATGACCCATACCATGCATCGCCTCTTTGTCAGTATTTTAAAGGTTTTAGCCAAGGCTGTAATTTGGATATGCGCTTTATTGGCGTTTAGAACACATTTTTTCGGAAAAATGGTCTATATATTCAAATTCCCGCCCGATTGTCGGTGTTATTAAGTTGTTAACCATGTTTTTTCATCGAAGTTGCTATAATTAGGCATATTAATTTCTGTTTAATAATAAAGGTAAAATACTATAAAATAGCATCCATTCAAATGTCCCGTTTGATTTTCGGTATGTTTAAGTTCCTACCCCAGTTTCTCAACCTAAGTGTCTGAAATTTGTAACATTATTTTTATTTGTTCAGGGCACGAACAAACTACTACCACATAATGCAATAACACAATATCCATGTAAAAGCCCGAAACGATTTAAGGAATTTTGAATGCACTTCACGTAGTGGTTCAGCCAATATTCACCACATTATTTCTTGTTTAAATATAGTTTTGAGCATAATATACGAAAGTTATTGTTAACAAAATCTTTTTCGACCAGCGGGTTTGAAGCCGCTCTCCAGTTGCAACAAAACAAAAGAAAATCTAAATTTTGAGCATAATTCATGCGGACTAATAAAATACTAAATTTTAAATAGTGACTTTAACAAGTATTTTAGAACTTCGAAAAATTAATATTATATTATATCCATCCTAGCCCAATGCCCAACCCTATTGTGATCTGAGAGAAAATACCTCCACGTGGTCACTTAAGTTATGCAAACTCAAACAATTCACCTCAAATGTAATGATATTATTAGTAATAAAAATTAATATTCTTAAAACGACTTTCCAGCAATTTATTTTGAGTCCTTAAAATATGCTTATTCATTTGTTTGTTTTCGAACTCTCAAAATGTTCATGAAATTTATGTTAAAGCTTTTCAACATCAACTCTTATCGAGCGTCATTGCATTGGCTATCGTTCATTTGTATTCGTCATACATCACACAACTGCAACATCAGGATGAACAACAAATATTATTTATGATGCCCGGAAATACATATATTTAGCATAAAACTATGTATGCAAGTGATTGTGTATGGGTGTGAGTGTGTACATTCCTTTACAAAATAACAAGTGTATGCACATGAAGCATATCAACTGCATACAAATACATATATGTATACATAACATCCGTATATCAGGCGGATATGCTCCCCCCTCATCATGATATAGTGTTCCACATATACTCGTGTATGAACAACATACTCAGTTGTACTGGTCATAATTTCCGATGTTGTCAGGGTTCATGTGAAGGCCACATAAATATATTTGTATTCCGACACATGATTTTGTTGTAATGTGAGCATCAAATCTGAACTGTTCAGATTTAAGAGATCTTTGTATGTTTGAGGATTTCTTATAACCGTATGTAGGTGGTCATCTTGGGTTCAGTTATTAAATAAAAGAGGCTCTGGGTTTGTAATGCTAAATTTGTTTTTAATTTGATAAATATATCTCAAACTTTCGAACATTATTCATTCTTCGAAAAACTACGACATATTTTGAAAAGTACTTCAAGTTTAGAATGAAATTATCCTTGAACCTTTCAGACCGTTTTTCCCATGACTCTTTCAATTATGTATTTGCAACCATACAAGGACGTAGTATATAAGTCATGCATACGACTGTTATGTTTTATTAGTGTCCTGATAACTGTTTCATGACTTTATTTCACACAATAACAAAAATTTATATGCATTTTATTGTTAAATCGGAGGGCAGTGACTAGAACATATACATACATATTTAACAAAGCCGAACCCCCAAAAAGGCCTAGAGATGGAAAAAAACGTTCTGTTTTAAATGTTTTATGGTCAACAACACTGAAGTGTTGTAAAATTGTGTGCTGTACTGCAAGTATGAATAAAGTAGTTCACATACATAACTTACATATACATATATGTTGTGGTATGTACACAGATATTAGTGGTACTATCATGTACTCTTAACATACTTGACACATTGTATAATTTATGTATGTGTTGTATACGCTTTACATACAATGCGAGTCCTAGATACACTTTAGCTTACACATGGTAATGTTGATATTTTGAATTGTGTGAGATTTGTGCTGTAGAAAATAGGGATTAAATGGGAAATATTCTACGTCATTTTGAAATAATTAATATGGAAAATTTGGTTATTGAGAGACAATTTGCAAAAATGCAGTCTTTACTAAAATTACATTTTTGCTTTTACAGAATGCCATTAAAACTGAAAATCCTCTGAACTATTTTGTAAGGTAAGGTGTGTTAGGTCTGGAATTATTCTGCAATAACAATTTAAATTACAAAATGGGGAATTAAAATAAATTTAAAATAGAAACGGCATAAACCTACAGTTAATTTAGAGAATATGCATAGACTAACTTTCAGAGTCCATTTATTCATGTCTCTCGATGTATTTTTGTTTACCAAATGCAGAACTAATTTAGCTTTTCATTAATATCCAAATCGTAATAGAAGTCGCATTTTTGAAGGACTTTTGAGATGAAATTGAACTAAATTTAATATGAGATCTGCATTTTTATGTAAACCGGCTTCAATTAATCCGTACACATGTCTTCGGCAACTTATACAAAATTCAAAATTCCATTTCTTTAGGGCAGATTTAGGGTCGTTTTTGTACAATATAAATCGATTTAAATCAAACTGTGCAAAATTTAATTATACCATGTGCAAACTTTCGTCGCAATTGGAGAAACATTTCCATAAAACTGGACGAAGATATGTATGGGAGCTCTATCTAAATTTGAACCATTTTTATTCAAACTTACCTGTAGATATTTTTGTCCCATTTCGATAAGTTATTCAAAATATTGTGTCAATCAGACTAACATAGACAAAATCGGACGAAATTTATAACTGATTTCATCCAAACTTACCAGACCCATTTTGATACGTTGTGCAAAATGTTGTGTCAATCGAACAAACTTTACACCATTCAGCTTAAATCGCACGAATATATATATGGGAGCTTCATCTAAATCTGTACCATTTTCGCCAAAACCTGACATACGTTACAGTCTACTAACTTTTGTAGGACGTCTTTGGTGCACATTTACCTAAAATCGGACAAAAAATATATGGGAGCTACATCTAAATCTGAAGCGATTTCTCTAAATCTTTATACACATTAGCCTTTACAAACTTCAGAAGGTTGTGCAGAATTTTGTGCCAATGGGTCTAATTTTCTCTCTTTGGTGCATTATTTACTAAAAATAGGGCAAAAAAATATATATGGGAGCTATTTCTAAATCTGAATCGATTCCAATAAAACTTGGCACTCATTAGGCGTCCTAACTTCACAAGGTTGTGCAAAATTTCGTGTCAATCGGCCTTTCTTTGACCCTTTGATGCACCATTTACTAAAAATCGGACGAATATATATATATATATATATATATACATATATATATAGGAGCTATATCTAAATCTGAATCGATTTCAATCAAACTTTGTGCCAATCGGCCTAAATTCGACTCTTTGGTACGCCATTTACTAAATATCGGACGAAAATATATATAGGAGCTATATCTAAATCTGAACCGATTTCAATAAAACCTAGCACACATCATTTTAGACTACGCTTTGCCCAATTTCGTGCAAATTGAATGAAGTGTAGGGACTTTGGTGCACTATTTACCTAAAATCGGAAAATATATATGGAATCTATCGGGCATGTTCTGGCATTCACTTCAATGGCAGAAGTGTATCGAACACACGCCGAGGTGTTCTGTAACACACTTTACATCCATTTGAGGTGTATTCTTTACACTTACATTTTCATAGTGAGAGTCGGGTGTATTCATATTTTTCCATATAAAATAAAATCTTTTTTGAAATAAAAAAGGAACATGATGATAGATTGATATGTTGTTAATGCTTATAAATTGTTTAAAATCACAAAATAAACATGAAACGCTATTAAAACAAATTTTAAATAGATACTAAGGTTTGTCTTGAATTTTCTTCAACTGAATTTCTTGCTTGACACAAACAGCTGATTTGAAGTAAGGCCGAAGAAGATAGGGTTACCAAATGTTCCCCTTAAATCAATCAACAAATTGATGATATTACAGAGTTTTTCATACATATATTTTATGTTGCGAATAATAAAATATTAAGAAATAATAATGAAATTATGGTTAGAATTAACGGAATTACAGAAAAAATTACAGAAACAATGTTAAAAACGAATACAGTTTATATTGTATGGCAACACTACTTCTGCAAAGTACCATGTCGAGGTTTATTTTTGTCGCAGTTCAAAATTTCAATTCACGTGAGAATCTATATCGTTTCACAAAGACATAATACCCTGTACCACAGTTTGGTGAAGGGTATACAAATTGCGATTCTACCTCAGCCACATAATGCGCTTAAAGAGGAGCAACGTTGAAACGATGAAGCAATTGGTGGGTATGTTAATAAACATTTGTCGTAGTTGGGGTTTTCCTAGAATCCTCAAGTAATTGAATAGAAAAGTCATTTTTTAGTGCGGTCTTTAGTCGGAAGGTGACAGTGGACCTTAGTTCTTCGAAGACGACTGTTACCCTCAAGTTCAATCAGTCAAGGGTGTCATGTAAATATATACGAAGTGGATAACCCGTTATTAAGGTTTTAGTCGAATGATCTCATGGAGGAGGCTGGCATACTGAATTACTCGTTATTAAAAAACTTTTTTCCAGAAATTATTCAATTCAGTATTCCAACCTGAATGTCTGCAATTTGGAACATTATTATAGTTTTTTTTTCACTTTCACTTTCTGAGTCGATTTATGCATGTCCGTCTGTCCGTGTATTTTTGTGAGCGAAGTACAGGTCGCATTTATGATCCAATTTGGATGCAAGTTGGCACAGCACATTTGTTTGGCCCAAGGACGAGCCCTATTGAAATTGAGGAAAATCGGTACAGATTTAGATATAGCTCCCATATATAGTTTCGTCTGATTTTAGACAAATTGTTTTTTGTTTTTTTTTTTTTGTATAGCGTACTAGATTAAGTCCAGTTTGATGTGTGCGATGTTTTGTGGAAATCGGTTCAGATTTAGATATAGCTCCCATATATAGTGTTGTCCGACTTTAGGCTAATTGCGCTCCAAACTCGTAATTTTTTTCTGATTGAGACAAAATTTTGCACAGCGTACTGAATAATGTCCAGCTTGATGTACATGAAGTTTTGTTGAAATCGGTTCAGATTTAAATATAGCTCCCATATATATTTTCGTCCGATTTTATGTAAATGGTGCACCAAAATTTTTCCGATTGAGACAAAATTTTGCAGAGCGTATTAAAATAGGTCCATATTGATGTAAACAGAGTTTTGTGAAAATCGGTACAGATTTGGATATATCTCCCCTATACCGATTTTTTGGTAAATGGTCCACCAAACTCCCAAGTTTTGTAATATTGATACGTTTTATCGTTTTATAGGAAAACTATTACATCGGTGAGACTTCTTGCTTCCGTACCTTTGTATATATTATTTTCAAAGGATTATCAGTCATAAACAACATTTATGTGGTCGAAAATACCTGCATCTAAAAACAAATAACAGTTTTTTGAGGGGACATATATTAAAACTAGTGAGCGGAACAGTATAGTCGGACGGAGCCGACTATATGATACCCTACGCAACTTCAACGAAAATCTAACTTGCATGGTTCTATATTCTTTTCCGACTAGAGATCTAATTTCTTGTTCAGATTCTCTTCACCGTGGGTTGGGTTATGATGTTCGGTTTTCAATTGTGGCCTATATATCTACTCGAAACAACAAAAACAAAAAAATAAGTTTTCGGTCCACTTCATCCCAATATTATTATCTGATCAAGCCTAAAAATATAGGCGTGGCCATGTATGGTCAAGGATCCCCATGGAAAATTACAAAGCGATCAGCGCTGTATTTTGGCCCTTAAGACCTATATCGAGTCAGCGAGTCGAGATATGACGATCGGTATACTTAAAGGTCGGTTTAGGACCAATATTTCGCAGAGTTTGTAACTCTTGGGGCTTCATAAAGCTATAATACCATGACAGCATAGTTGTGAAGGGTATAAACATTAATGACCAAGATTTGTGATTTAATTAAACGATATCTGGCCTCAACCACTGCTAAAACGACAACAAATCAATCGCATACCTTGCCATTAGGGGTTGCTGGGATTTTCATTTAAAATTTCACCCTTTCAGTTATGGCTCCTTTTTTCTACGTCTCAGCTGAACCTTGCTTAACCCCAAATGAGCATCCCTTCAAAAAGGTGAAACTAATTTTATAACTTAATCAAAAAACCAAAAATTATGTGACAAAAATACAATGAATGGGGGTTGGCGAACCCCTTTTCAAAAATAACAGAAAAGGAAAAAATGGAAATAGATTTCCATTTATTTACGAAATAAATAAAACTTTTTAAAATGAAATATTGGGTAACAAAAAATCTCTGTTTTTTATATATTGTTTGCAGCAAAAGCTACCTTTTCTGATAAATATTTCGAAATGAAACCAAATATTTTGCATATATATTACATTGGCGGAGAATAAGGGTGTCAAAAGAATATATTTTTTTATTCTTTTTAGCCATTGTTGAGTACAATAATCCCAACAATTCATTCTCGTTTTGTTTTTTTTTCGCCAACAAAAAATATTCAGTTTGTTATTTGAGCTGATAATCAAAGGAATCCTTTATAATTCTAAAGTATGGTTGGTATTATTTACAACATGGCTACATGTATACGAGATTGTCTCCTTCATTGGAACTTTTTTATCCTACATACGATGGTGGTGGTAACTGGGTAGCATTCAGTAGTTGTGGTGCCTTAACAAATTTTCATCAGTGTGGTATATTAATGCTATAATTCAAACGATTTACTTCTGTCAACATAATAATTCCGTAGAGTAAAAAAGTCGTTTTCTCTCATGCCAAGTGTTTTACTATGGAAATCCAATACGATGGCACAGTGTTCTGAAGAGGTTGTTATATTTTTTATAGTTTTGAAAAAAGGGTTAAAAAATGGAACAAAAATGAATGAATTGAATCACGTAGGAAGAATTGGCCAGGACCTTGACATCTACAACATTATGGATTTTTATTGAAAATTTTGTGTGAATAACCTTTCAAGGTACCAGAAAGCAAATTAGAACCACTTCGAGATGCTAAAATCTAGTCTCTTCAACATAATTGGAAGTGTATACTGGAAAGGGTGCCGAGGAGCATCGAAATAACATGTTACATATTTCGTGGTTTTAAAAGTAAATAAGAACCAGTAAGGAAAGTAGCAAAGTCGGACTGGGCCGACTATATGATACCCATCACCACTTTGTTCATATGTATCCTAAAAATTTCATGTTATGGAAATCGATTTATATCAAACTTGATACACGGTATTCAGTATGCCTCACAGTCAAATATTTAATTTTTATCAAATACCCGTTCGAAATATATAGAAGCTATGTCACAATTTGATACGTTGTGCAAAACTTCGTGCCAATCGGACAAATATTAGGAGTTTGATGCACCATTTCAGAACAGATTTTCACGAAACAAAGCACATACCATTTATATAAAATCGGACGAATATATATATATATATATATATATGGGAGCTATATTTAAATCTGGACCGATTTTTCCGAAATTTAGCACACGTCATTCTAGACTTAATTTAGTACGCTACGCCAAATTTCTGAAATTGAAAGATATGTAGGGACTTTGGTGCACAATTTACATTAAATCGGACGAAAATATATGGAAGCTATATCTAAATCTGAACCGATGAAAACTTAACACACATTGTTCTACACTCAATTTAGTACGCTATGCCAAATTTCATAAATCGAAATATATATAGGGACTTTAGTGAACCATTTACATTAAATCGAACGAAAATATATATGGAAGCTATATCTAAATATGAATCGATTTTTCCTAAGTCCAGTAGGGTTCGTCCTTGGGCCAAATAAATGAGCTGTGCCAATAGTCATCCAATTCGGATAATAAATGTGACCTGTACTTTATGTACAATTTAACATGGATAGACAGACGGACGGGCATGCATAAATCGACTCAGAAAGTGATTCTATGCATATTCTAAAAAGGAACTATGTGTCTATCTCGTGTCTTTTTGGCTATCACAAACATATGCACAAAGACATAATACCCTGTACCATAGTGTGGTTAAGGGTATAAACATATAAAATATCCGAGACCAGGAATGTTTCTTGCAATAAAACCATATTCGCTCGAGTTGTGGGACATGTCGAATTCATCAATAACAGGAAAAAGCCGGTTATCATATGACCATAATGATCCGAATTGAGGGTGACAGTCGTTCCTTCGTCGTTTTTAAAGAAGCAAGATCCAATCACGCCTTCGGACCAAAGAGTGCACAAATCAGTAACTTTTTCTGGATGTAAAGGCGTCTTTTCGATTACTTAAGGATTCTAAGGCCCAAATACGATAATTTTGTAAAACCATAATCTACCCTTAAGTGAGGCTTTGATAATTTTCAACAATGTCATACTTTCAACTGAAAATAAAACAAGAAAAAAATCCCTAAAATCTGCCAGGCAGAACTTCGGAACTTTATTCAATACTCTACTAATAACGCTATTTGTGGAATATTAATCCTATAATAGGTAGGGGAGAAGGGGCACCTTTGAACTTGGGCACCTTTGAATAGCGCTCTTAAATTTTTTATATGCCAATTTTGTTTTTTATCTGCGTAAACCATTTTGGCTAGCCTTTTCAGTTGTCAAAAAAATTTGCATAAGTGATCCTGTTTTCGTAGTGCCATTGTAAACTTCAAATTTTTTGGTTGTAAGGGTAATAGTTTTCTTTCGTTAAACAATTTTTTTGCATTCCAACAATCATTTCAAACATAACTAATGTATTTCTTTCATATATAAATTTCCGTAAAATACCACATGTGGGGCACCTTTGAACATACCCAGTAAACTCCAGTAAAAAACGGAGTTTTTTACTTTTGGCTTCGATTTCTCGAAATTTCAAATGGCCTAATAAGACTACGAAATTAGCTGTATTTTTCACCATATTAATTTTTGTTTTTATGTCATTTTATGTTTTAATAAATTTTGATCTATTTTTTTTTTTTTTAATTTTCGAACATTTTTGTATATGGGCAATATTGCCAATTTTTTAACAAAGCTGAAGCGGAGGTTCACCACTTTATAACTCGGGAATTACTTAAGTATATAAACACAAGTGAATAGTTTTGGGTTAATTGATCTGTCGTTGCAAACTGCTCATGATATTGACCTCCAAACTTTATTTTTGTGGAAGCTGTGTGTAAAAAAGTGTGTAAAAACAGGTTGGGGCGAACCAGTTTTTTTATGTTCTCTGTCGATTTGTGATTAAGACACTCATTTTACGGTCTTCGTGTCAAAGTAAAACTAGAAGCCAACAAAATGGGGACTACGCCCCTTATGTATCATTTTTCAAAATTTTAACTGCATCTACCTTTAAATGATGCTGACATTTTGAAGCTCGATTTTGAGCGTTTTTTTTTTAATTTTACTTCTAGCTTTAATACGCAAACAGGAATTTCTAAAAATCGATTATATGATTATTGTAGTCGCGAATCTGCGTAATTTGATATGTATTTTGTTTATGTAGGACGCAGAGCTTCAGAGTAATACTCATCCGAAGGTGCGAATTTTGTGCGATCAAATTTCTAAAAAACCTATATTTCGGGCCAAATTTTTAGATCTGTCAACTGAATGATATGGGTACCCGCGATCAATAAGGTTTTTTACGTTTCGGATGATATAAAATCTTCTTCGTGAAAATCCATCTACTAGAACGGCGGGAACTGGCCTTCCAAAAACACGAAATTTGGCAAAAAATGTTTTTGAAAATATCGCGGATTTATTTGCGTTTTCTGTGGATCATTTCCGCTTCAATAAATGACCTCATACGGATTTTGATCTGTTTCGAAAAGAGAACTTTAAAAACTTCAGCCGAAAGAGAGATGTACCCAATTTATCTCAAAAATGGTGTCAGCTGGCACATCCATGGTTCTTAATGGACCACATTGAAATCGGTAAAGATCGATGTATTTTTTTAGGGTGCACACCGAAATCGGATGCGCGTTAATGGCATATGGAGTTTTCGGAAATTATTCGCGTTTTACGAGTTTTTGGGTACTTCAATGCAACATGTGGCACATCTTAGCCGTCAAATGAAATTTCACAAAATATACATGGATTGGAAGATAAACTTCAGTATTTCTTTGAAACCGCATGCGCATCAAATGATTCTGAGAATTACGCGATTTAGACGCAATTTAAAACGTACATTTCATACTACTTTTTTATTTTAAGATTTATTCCTATTTACAGAACACCAAGACTTATGGGAAGGTTCTTGATATAATCCGTAAGGTGTATTCTAATACACAAAAAGTGATTATTTTCATATATGGCAATTTTTCGGCGAAATTCGGGTAAAATAGAAGAATAACCCCAAAATTTTTTCTGAAATTTCTTGTATAAAATTAAAAAATAAATATGATGACATTATTTTTTCGAACCAAAAACAAATATTTTTCCTCAATATCTTGTTTTGTTGTCGCTGTGATTTACAAACCGCTACACGTACTTGTGTGATTTTGATATCATTTTATTCATCATGATGTTTATATTATGTAGATATTTTTAAATTAATTTTTAGGTGTGTGTGTGTCATTAACATAATGAAAATATTGACATAATCTTCTATATTTTTATCATTTTTCTCATATTTCGCGAAGATGTGCAACTTTTTCGCGATTATTATAATATATTCATATTCTTATTTTACGGAGGAAGATATATATCAACGTTTTTGGTCAGTATAATAAACGGCGTAATTTTAAGATTTTTTTCTTATCCCCAAAATTAAAACCTCGATAACTATTGCGCGCATCAACCAAAAATTTGATCGCGAACGGTTTCGGAGTCAGAACATTTTTCTCTATATGTGTACAAAAAATCATTGATGTGCCACAAAAACAAAAAAGCTGATTTTTTGAAAATGGAATATTAAAAAATTGGCAATATTGCCCATATATATTTTTTAATAAATAAATACATTTCTGATATGTATGAATAAAATACATATATATTTGAACATGAACTCTGTAAAAAACCATGCCGTTCAAAAATGCCAAGCCTTGTGCAAAGGTGCCCCCTGGGGGCAGTTTTGGACACTTTGACTTCGTCCATTAAAGCAGTAATAAAATATTTATATCAAGCTTAAAGTATGACATATGCATATTCATTGTAAAGGTCCAATATGTACCCATTAGTTAAAACTTATAAGAAACCAATAATTATAATATAAAAAAATTATGAGGCTTGAAGGAAAAAAGTGTTCAAAGGTGCCTATATAACCGAAATTTATTTTTCGAAATTTTTATTCGGTACAAATACTACATTGTGCTGTGGAGTTATATTTATTTTAATTCAAACATTTGATTAAAAAATCAAATCTAAATAGTAATATTCTGATATATAAATTTAAGTTCTATATCTTTTCGATTCAATATTTTTTTCGATTTCTAAACACTGTAACTCCAAACATTGCAGCAAATAAACGATAGAATGAAATAAATATAAGTTATTGCAGCTGTAATGGCAGGGGAAATGTCAGTCGTAGTGGTGGTGGTGGTAGAATGTATCTCACAGATACCGTATATTCTGAGCGTGGACTTCAATACGTATATGGTATGCCTGTCCGCCTGTGTGTGCGTCTGTGTTCAGACCTAGAGAATTGTCTTGACATCAGTTGACTGCAATGGGGTGGAAATACTTGGCATTCTTTGTTGTTCTTTTGTTTTGTTTGTTTAGAGAATGGCTGCTCCTGCTGTTGATGCTATCCTTTGACCTTTTTGTGTCACCACTTGGAGTGTGTGTGAAATAAATATATATCTTAAATATAACAAAAAGTCGGGCGCGCACACACACATACACACTGGTACATTCAACTAAAAGGCCGCGTGCATGTCTCAGTTATCGTTGGCTGCAGTCATCCCCTGTGTGTGTGTCGGCTTAATTTAGAAAAAAATGGCAGAAGTCGTAACTCATTTTTATGTACATATTTATCTATTCCCATTTGTTTTTCTTTCCTTCGTCATGTCTTCCAATTTTGTGATATTGTGCTTCGTTGTTGTTGTTGTTCTTACACATAGATTTCTATAATATTTGTATAGCTGCTGTGTGTCAGGCTGCTGTATTGTGAACTTGTTTTAGCTTCTAATATTTCATCAGAAGCTGACTTTTTTAGGGGTTGCAGCATTTTGATTCTTAAAGGGCTTAGTGAGGCCTAACATAATTTATCATTGAAACGACCCAAGACGACTGCTGTAAAAAATTGCCTCCTCCTCCTTTTTGTTTTTTAATCGAGTTGATTGTTCAAAATTCTTTGTCTAATAAAGATGCTTATGTTTCACGTGGTCTTTGACAAGCACTCGCTCCTGGGGTTATATACTGTAATATATGACACACAATAAGAAATTACCTAAAATTTAGAGAATACCCAACAAAATTTAAAAATAACTTGGTGGTTTTTTTCCTTCTTTCTCGAGAACTCTTCTTTGTCTTTAGTGGCAGATCATCTGACGCCATCATTGAATAAAATTCGCTTATGGTGGTCTTTCTTCTCTACATACATATATACGTACGAATAAATGTCTATTCCTCCCTTGAGGATAACAAAAATAAAAATAACGAAAACAAATTTATATTTTAACAAATGTTGTAATGACCAAATGTTGTTTTTCACATTAGCGTGAAATTAAATTGTAACATGGATCATTATAAGATTCGCCAATGCTGATGACGATGATGACTTTATTTGTCCATTGAGTTCCCTGCTCTGCAGCAGTGGTATAAACTATGTATGTCTGCATATTCAGAATATTCCAGTTGTGTTCTTTTGTTTTGAGTACACGCTTATGAAAACTTGTTTCAATTTGTTCTAACCATTTTTATTAAATAAATGTCTGTCTGATTGTTTGATGATGTTCAATGGCATGTTATTTGATGCAACATTCAAATTGCTATTGTTGAGTGGCGTAACGAATATTTCAACAGGCCTATCAAATTAAAATGCCGAAAGAAGTTGAAGTTTATGTAGTTGAATTTCATGTCCATTACTTTTAATGTTCGCCATTTTGAAAATGAATGGAATATTCAGGAGTTCGAATGTTTAAAGTTGGTATAATTTCAAAGGAAGAACATTTAAATTACTCCCCGCAATCTGCTGCAAATATTGATTCTTTTGAGGTAATTTTCGAGCACTTTTTTGACACATATTGGGCGGTATCTCGGCCATAATAATACCTATGTTGGTTTTTTAATGCTCAAGAGAGCCCCATAAAAAAGGCATGACATTGGTGTACAGTTAATTTGACCACGACGAGATATCATGAGGCCAGGAAATGCCTCTTGCAATGTCTCGATCGAGTTTTGTGGTATAGCGTATTATCAAATAAGAAAGGAAGGTAGTAAATTCGGACTGGGCCGACTATATGATACCCTTCACCACTTTGGGTATATTCTACATATGTATCCTAACAGACGACGCCTTTTTGTTATATATCTATATCTGTACCGATTTCAGGGAAACTCCTTGGGCCAAACAAATGAGATGTGCCAAATTTCATCCAATTCGGATCATAAATGCGACCTGTACTTTGTTTACAATTTAACATGGACAGACAGACGGACGGACATACATAAATCAACGCAGAAAGTGATTCTATGCATATTCTCAAAGGGAACCATGGGTCTATCTCGATTATTTTTGCCAGTTACAAACATATGCACAAAGACATAATACCCTGTACCACAGTGTGGTGAAGGGTATAAAAATCAGTTATCATATGACCATAAAGCTCCGAACAGACGACGTTCCATCGTCGTTTTCGATTAAATAAGTTCCTACCACAACTTCGGACGAAAGAGCGGATCAAATAGTGACTTTTTCTGGATGAAATGGTCTCTTTTCAATTACTTAAGGATTCGCAGATCAAATATGACAATTTTGTATATTAATATATCTGTAGTAAACCGTAATCTAGTATTAAAGCAGTATATAAAGACTTTCAACGGAAATAAAACATGTAGAAAAAGCGTCAAGTTCGACCCGAACGAACTTTGCATACCGTCCACCATAGGTACACTGAAAGTTTCAATACACGTGACTAAAAAATCTTATGTAATCAAAAACCAGTGAGCGGAGCAGTATAGTCGGACGGGGCCGACCATATGATACCCTACACAACTACCACGGAACTCAAATTTTCTGCGGATGTTTATTCCGAGCCTGGGTAATATTTCGTGATATTTGCACCCTCTTGCCTGATTAGAGGTAAAAAGCAACACTTCCTCACACTGACATATTTTCCGAATATTACGAGTATTCAGTACAGCTATTGTCCAGATTCCCTTCACCGTGGTTTGTGTTGTGATGTTCGGATTTCATTTGTGGTCTATAGATCGACTCGAAAATAACACAAAAAATTAAGTTTTCGGTCCACTTCATTCCAAAATTATTATCTGATCATCACCGAAAATTATAGGCGTTGTCCTTGACCATACCTGGACCCTCATGGAACATTTCAAAGCGATCAGCGCTATAGTTCCGTTCTTTAGAGTGATAATGGGTTACTAAATAATATACGAATACGGAGATACCTGTAAATATTTAGGTGTAACTCCCACATCTGAGCACATATAACAATATAATTTGTCTTAATTTAAAGGTCAACCACTCCTCTTGGATATAATATCAACTTCTCGGGTCTATGTCCTTCAGTGGTAAATATATATGCTATAGAATACAATTTTTGTAATTTTTCACACAAAAGTCAGGGTCAATTTGACCCGCTAAATATTGACCGATCTTTATCAAAACAGGCATGCTTATTCTTTAGCCCGATCCCCTTCTGCATGCATAATTTCACGATGTTCGAACGATTATTGCGGCCTCTGGAGCGACCAGAAAAACCGAAAAAAATTTAGTATTTGGTCCATTTCATCCCCTATACATTAACCGATCTTTCCAAAAAAACAATAGGGGTCTTCATTGGCCAGGAACCATCCTACATGCAAAATTTCGTGAAGATTGGTCCATAACTGTGGCCTGTATCGTGTTTACAAATTATAATGGACAGACGGACGGACGGACGGACACACATGTCTAGATCGACTCAGCTAGTCGATATACTTAAAGGTGGGTCTAGGACCAATATTTCGCGGCGTTACAAACTTTTGGGGCTGCACAAAGCTATAATACCCTGACAACATAGTTGTGTAGGGTATAATGAGTGTGATATTTAGATAGGGGAAATTAAAAACGAATGAACCTATGTAAACAATGTTTACCAGTAATATACTCTAATGGAAACCAGAAATACCACATTGTAGAAATTTTTTATGGCAAAATGTAATTTTGTGCCAATCGAACACACTTTAACTCTTTGGTACACCATTTACTTAAAATTGGGTGAAAATATATATGGGAACTTTATATGGCGAAAATATATATGGAAGATATATCTAAATCTGAACCGATTTTAATAATACTTGGCACACGTTTGGCTATCTTAACTTCAGTACGCTTTGCAACATTTCGTGGCAATTGGCCTATATCGGCTATATCTAAACCTGAACCGATTACAATAAAACTTTGCATACGTTAGACTATCCTAATTTCAGTACGTTGTACAAAAATGCATGCCAATCGGCCTTAACTTTGCTCTTTGGTGCACCATTTGCTAAAAATCGGACGAATATATATATATATATATATGAGTGCTATATCTAAACCTGAACCGATTTCAATAGAACTAGGGTATCGTAACGTCACTACGTTGTGCAAAATTTTTTCAATCGGCCTAAATTTCACTCTTTGGTGAACCATTTACTTAGAATAAGACGATAATATATACGGTAGCTATATCTAAATCTGAACCGATTTCAATAAAAATTAGTACACGTTAGGCTATCTTAACTTCAGTACGTTGTGCAAAATTTCGTGCCAATTGGTCTAAATTTGACTCTTTGATGCATTTGCTACAAATCGGGCGAAAATATCAATGGGAGCTATATCTAAATCTGAACCGATTTTCCCAATTACAATAGGGTTAGTCCCTGGGCCAAATATATGATCTGTGCCAAATTTCATCTCATGCGGATAATAAATTCGAACAGCACTTTGTTTACAATCTAACATGGACATACAGACGGACGGACTGACATGCATAAATCGACTCAGAAAGTGTTTCTATGCATATTCACAAAAGGAATCATGTGTCTATAACGTTTAATTTTGCCTGTTACAAACATATGCACAAAAAGACCACTAACTTCCAAATTTTTAGTGATAACGTTATATAGGACTACCCGAAGAAATGAACCAATATTGATAAATTTTAGTCTAAAGGTTTGAAACCCAAAAAGACCCAATGTGCCAAAGCGAATTCGATCGAAAAAGGCGCTCGAAAAACCCAAAGCTATGCTTAAATGTGGGCCTATATACCCCATCATCAAATGTGGTCTGTCTGCGCACCAAATACTACTCTATGCAAAGTTTAGGCGATCTGTCTCAATTCGTTTCGCTGGAGTAATTGCAACATACAGGTGGACATGTCTGTGAAAGAACATTTTGAGAAAAATCCGCGAAAATGTTGCAAAAATTATTTTAAAGAAACGGCTGGACGATTTGACTTACAATTTCTGTTAGTAGTCTGCAATTGAAGTGGAAAGGTTTTAATGAAAGAACCTTTTGAGAAAAATCCGCGAAAATGTTGCAAAATATATTTTGAAAGATATTAGAATGTCCACACATTTTATATCGAACCGTTATGATTTCATCTCTTCGTAGTTCTTTTTTTTTGGCGAAAATTGGCAGCGTATAATATCTTTAAGTAATTGTCATTTATGGAAAATTCTCAAAATATGTAAATTTTCTACAATTAATTGGATTGTCATTGCCTTGAAAAAACTATTGTATATACATATGTATATAAAAATTAATTGCTGTTCATTAGTTTCGCGAAAATGTTGCACAAATTATTTTAAAGAAACGGCTGAACGATTTGACTTACAGTTTCTGTTAGTAGTCTGCAATTGAAGTGGAAAGGTTTTAATGAAAGAACCTTTTGAGAAAAATCCGCGAAAATGTTGCAAAATATATTTTGAAAGATATTAGAATGTCCACACATTTTATATCGAACCGTTATGATTTCATCTCTTCGTAGTTCTTTTTTTTGGCGAAAATTGGCAGCGTATAATATCTTTAAGTAATTGTCATTTATGGAAAATTCTCCAAATATGTAAATTTTCTACAATTAATTGGATTGTCATTGCCTTGAAAAAACTATTGTATATATATGTACATATATAAAAATTAATTGCTGTTCATTAGTTTCGCTAAAACTCGAGAACGGTTGAATGGATTTGAAAACCGCGGAAAATTTGCAAAAAAAATTATTATGAAGCATATTTGCATTTCCACGAATTTTGTATCAAGCTATTTGATTTCGCCACGTCGTAATTGCTTTTTGAGATATTTTGGGCTAGAATTGGTAGCGACCAATCCTATAAGCCTTCATTTGTCAATTATTGAAAATTTTCAATTTCAATTAGATTGACATTGTATTTAAACTTTTTTTGTGAGAATATTGAGAAGTATATCGCTGAATGTACACGCGATCATTGTATGTACATGGCTTTCTATAAAATCAACGAAAATTTTGGGACAAATGCAAGGATGAAAATCAGAAGACAGTCGGAATAGTGTTCTGATTCTAAGATTCATGCCTTAGATTATTTTCTTGAAAATAATAAAGTACCTAAAATGTTGCAATGTCACGAGAAATATCAAACCTTCTCCTAATCGTGGGTTAATGTCTTTGAACTTATAAACACAACACTTCGCACTTTGTAGATTCCCTAAATCGGTGGGACAATGTTTCAGCATTATGTGGTAGTAAGTTGTCCATGCTCTGAAAAAATAATGTTCAAAATTACAGACATACCGATAATTAAACGGGAAATATTTATGGCACCTTTTTAATACGTTAGGCCAACCCAATTCGGTCAACATCTTTACCATTCGAAATCTTGGTCCTAAATAGAATTGTTTCCGCAAAAATGTGTTTTACCATCCCGGAATGATATATTACAGCTACTACAATGGGAATGGATATATGCCAAATTACAGCCGATTTATTTAACCCTTTCAGTGTTTTTGTCGAATATATTACTCTCTTCCTTTGGAAATTTTCGGTTATCCTATGTACCGTTACAATTGATGTATTTGTTTTTGCTGAAAGACAGATAAAACTGTCCGAGGGTAAAAATAAGAATTGCTTTTTTTTCTAAACAAAATTTTAGATTTTTATTCCGACAAAAATTTTTTTGACACTGAAAGGGTTAAAAACGTGTCCAAATCCCCCATAGCATCGAAAATGTGGAATACTATTATATTGGCGATATTTGGAGGCTTGGGCGAATATAAAATTACAGCCAAATACCGAATTTTAGGTATATGGGGATATTCGCTATATGGGGGATATACGAATTCTTGGGCCAATATTGATCATCTCAATTAGGCAGTATCAGTATTATTATTAAATTAGAAGTAATTCTGTTGAATATTGGGGGCTACCATAAAAAGTGAAGGGAAATTTAACATTTTTTATACCAAAAATCTTATGAGTATATTAAATCGTTATATAGAAGTCTAATAAATATATTGGGGAAAATGTAATTAAATCCGGAAGTCAAACTTATATGTGCATTTAAATGTTTTTAATTCAAATTTATTTTCCACGAATTCAATTACTAATCAACTGTAGGAGACAAAAATAGCAAATAGCTCATAAACATAAAATTTTAGATATTCAGTACTGTAATGTTATTTTCTGTGTGTTCGGACAAATACCAAGGTATTACAAAAATATGTGTAGGGTATAAAAACAATCCTAAAATGACGAAAATTATACATCAACTTTATTGCTAGACAAGACAACGTTTGCCGGGGTCGCTAGTATATATATATATATATATATATATATATTCTTGATCTATGAAATGATTATTTCGATGAGTTACAAACGGAAAAACAAACTTATTGTACCCTTCATACTATGGTCTTGTTAAAATTATAACGTTCTTGAGTAATAGTTATATATATGAAATTAACATAGAAGAAATCGTACATTTTGAAAAAAACTCTTTTCCGTTATAACAATTTTGCAAAAAGAAAAATATAAACAAATTTAAATTTTCCACAATAGTTCCAATATTTGTTTACTCCGAGCAATATTGAGAACATTATGGAATTGAGATTTCCGATCTTCTTACTAAAAATCAATATCACCCAAAACTTACAACATGAATATTGAAACTCAATTCCTTTCTCTTACATATTAAAAAAGGAATATTTGTATATGCATCTAAAAGGATATTATTTATTTCACATGTTTTTTTTTTCTTCTTTACAAAAAAGTCATTTCCTTGAATTTCCATTTAAAAAATTAAACGACTTAATTTCAAACAATATAGCTGATTAGAACATTGTGTATTAACATAAATTGTGTGGCATAAAATTAGAAACAAGAAACAATTTGAATTAAATTCTCATCAAGTCAATGGAAGTTGGTGAGCATCTGCAGCAGCAACAGCAGTTAGGATCAAACACTGGGAGGCGGTAACATTTGTTTTTTATAACCCAACAACTGGCTGTCGTATCTTAAGACATTGTCAGAATGTTTCCCTTGAGCATTGTTTTCTATAAATTTAATTAAGTTGTTATTCAAAGTTGATGTTGTTGTAGTTCATGTGTTGTTTTTTTTTCTTCTTCTATGCAAACTACCAAAAACATGGTAACAAACAACGACGACATGTGAATAAAATCTATTCAGCCATCTAAGAATTCATTCAATACCGCCACGGTATATCCCCATTTTTGATACTATCGGTCTGTCTGTTTGTCTGCTCACACATCTAGTCGTTTTCTTGTTGTTGTTGTTCGTCTTATTCTATGTGTATGGCGTCTTTTGACAAAAAAGAAAGAAAAAACGACAATAACAACGATGTATATATGCCCCTCATATGAATTCATGCTCGTTTTCACTTACGTTCACATCCGTATCTAAGTAAATCCACCATAGACAACTTCTTGGCATATGTCTTAATAATTAAATTCTTGTTTTCGTTTCGTTTTCTGGTGTTGATTCGTTTGCTTGTTTTTCTATTTTTCGATGATTATAAATTTCATTTAAATGAACATGGAAACATTTTTAAGGTGATTGCATACAAAACATAAAATTGCTTTGAATCATCCAATTCACATTTTTTCTTAACACACACAGCTTGTAACGAGGTTGGTATAATAAGTAAGAAAGGACCAATCTTGTGATGAGACCAATAAAAGTGATAATTACATCAGAGTTTAAACTGAAAAAATCAATTTTGCGTCATAACTATGTACAGTAGATTTAGTATTAGGCACGAAAATTAAAATAATTATATGAATCGTTGTCAAAATTCTGTTTAACATAAAGTATTTTACATCAAATTTGAGCGGCCACCAAAGAAATAAAAATAATTTTTTGTTTGAAAAGTTACAAAAGAACCTTTCCACACATCTCAGTAAGTTGCTTTAAAAACTTAGTTAAGGGAAATTTAATATAATTTAAGAATGCACCTTAAAATTTTAAAGTGAAAATCTATCTTCCGAAACTGTGTTTTTATGAATGGGGCCCGACAACTCGAAAACCAATAAACCAAACCGTTCCAAATTTTAACACTTCGTTATGAACATAGCTATCGTATGAACTAGCATAAATGTAATCAATATCTTCCTTTTTTCTAGCTAGGTCTGTTGTCGCCATTTTTAGGTTCTAATACAAATCTCTGTTCTCAAGAACAAGGAAGTTTTTTTATTCACAAGGAATATGAAATGTCAAATTACACTTCGGTGAGGAAATGCGGCAAAATCCTTCCAAGTAAAGAAATTGGGAACTATGTCAAAACATAATCCTATATTTGAGACGTTTATTTTGAAAGTAGTTTAAGAAACTAAAAATATTACATTACATATTCCATCATGTTTAATGGCAAAAAGCCACAAACAAAATTAAAACCACTAAAATATATTTTCGAAACAAATCAAACCCAAATCTTTAAATTTCTCAAAACAAGAAACATTGACTTAAACCACTTTCAAAATAAAAGACTCATTTATCATTTTAAGCTTAGATATTTATCATCCTCCAATAAGTCAAAATGATAAATTACATTTACTTCGATAAAAAAAAAATGCGAATCAAACATTAAACATATATTTTAAATATATACCAAAATCTATACCGATGTATCCCATTTCCAATAGCGTGATTTAAACAGGCATTAGATTATCTATTTGTAGAAGGTATATCAGCTTAAAATTTGCACTATATTTGACATAGTGCCCATAAAACATGTTCCCATAATAGCTGTTTTGGATATAGACTAGATTATTGCTGGGCTCTACAAATCCATTTGTATACCCTCCATCATAATATAAGGCATATCATAGATTTGTCATTCCATTCGCGACGCCTCGAAGGATTCGCCGCTGATCTCATAAAGTATAATTATTTTTGATCGGAATAAAATCATGTTCGAATAAATTTCTGTATCTGTATGTCCGCTTGTCTGTCTACTGAAATTTTGTACTGAATTTGCTATTACCCCTAGGATGTTTGATAAGAAAAAGGTTATATCTGCTCAGAAAATAATAATTATAGGTTCATGTTTCGACATTGCTCCACATCCCGCCACATTTCGGGGTTTTGAAGGCTGGCATATATCTACGCGGAAATTATCATTGTTCCGACTTTTTAAAGAAATTATTAATGTACACAAATTAGGTCGGACCGAACGTAACGACACTTTTACTCCTACATGTCGTTCTCCAAGGGTAAGGACTACCGTTCATCATAGGTAGATGAAGGAGTTTTTCTGCATTTACATTTGGTCTTCATGGAAAATAGAGAATATAACTTAAAAATTGTGAAAATTTTGAATAGCTCCATATCACTATTGAGATTTATGATATTTTTTCAGCATATTAAATATGTCAGGTACAACCAAAGGAGCGATACTGTTATTTTAACGTGGTCTATGTTCGGCAAAATTATTTATTGATCTATATAGAATACTAGCGGGCCCGGCAAACGTTGTCTTGCCTAGCAATATAGTTGATGTATAATTTTCGTCATTTTAGGTTGGTTTTTATACCCTCCACAGATTTTTGTAATACCTTGATATTTGTCCGAAGACACAGAAAATAACATTACAGCACTGAATATCTAAAATTTTATGTTTATGAGCTATTTGCTATTTTTGTCTCCTAAAGTTTCGTTGATTAATAACTGAATTCGTGGAAAGTAAATTTAAATTAAAAACATTTAAACGCACATATAAGTTTGACTTCCGGATTTAATTACATTTTCCCCAATATATTTATTAGACTTCTATATAACGGTAGCGTAATATTAAATTAGCTTTTTATACCCTCCACGATTTAATATACTCATAAGATATTCTACTACTCATAAGATATTTGGTATTGAAAATGTTAAATTTCCGATCACTTTTTTTGGTAGCCCCCAATATTCAACAGAATTACTTCTAATTTAATAATAGGGATACTACTACTAATACATCCTAATTGAGATGATCAATATTGGCCCAAGAATTCGAATATCCCCCATATACCTAAAATTCGGTATTTGGCTGCAATTTTATATTCGCCCAAGCCTCCAAATATCGCCTATATAATAGTACTCCACATTTTCGATGCTATGGGGGATTTGGACACGTTTTTAAATATAATCGGCTGTAATTTGGCATATATCCATTCCCATTGTAGTAGCTGTAATATATCATTCCGGGATGGTAAAACACATTTTTGCGGAAACAATTTTATTTAGGACCATGATTTCGTATTGTAAAGACGTTGACCGAATTGGGTTGGCCTAAGGTATTAAAAAGGTGCCATAAATATTTCCCGTTTAATTATCGGTATGTCTGTAATTTTGAACATTATTTTTTCAGAGCATGGACCACATAGTGCTCAAACATTGTTCCCACCAATTTAGGGAATCTACAAAGTGCGAAGTGTTGTGTTTATAAGTTCAAAGACATTAACCAACGATTAGGAGAATTTTTGATATTTCTCGTGGCATTGCAACATTTTAGGTACTTTAAAGATCAACATGTCCCTATTATTATTATTTTCAAGAAAATAATCTAGGGCATGAATCTTAGAATTAGAACACTATTCCGACTGTCTTCTGATTTTCATCCTTGCATTTGTCCCAAAATTTACGTGAATTTTATAGAAAACCGTGAACATACAATGATCGCGTGTACATTCAATGATATACTTCTCAATTTTTTTTGTATTCTCACAAAAAAAGTTTAAATACAATGTCAATCTAATTGAAATTGAAAATTCTAATTGACAAATGCCCAAATATCTCAAAAATAATAATTTTTTTTGCAATTTTTCCGCGGTTTTCAAATCCGTTCAGTCGTTCTTGAGTTTTAGCGAGACTAATGAACAGCAATTCATTTTTATATATATGCAATAGTTTTTCAAGGCAATGGCAATCCAATTGATTGTAGAAAATTAAAAAATTTGGGATTTTTCCATAAATGACAAATACTTAAAGATATTATACGCTGCCAATTTTCGCCCAAAATATGTCCAAAAAGAACTACGAAGAGATGAAAATCATAAAGGTTCGATATAAAATGTGTGGACATTCTAATATCTTTGAAAATATATTTTGCAACATTTTCGGGGATTTTTCTCAAAATGTTTTTCATTAAAACCTCTCCACTTCAGTTACAGACAACTAACAGAAATTTTAAGTCAAATCGGTCCAGCCGTTTTATTTAAATGTATTTTATAAAAATTTGCAAGATTTTCGCGGATTTTTCTTAAAATTTTCTTTCATAAAAACATTCCCACTGTAATTACCGACAACTGAAAGAATCGTTGAGTCAAATCGGTCCAGCCGTTCAATTGATAAGTTAGTATACATTTTTTTGCCACAATTTTTATATATAGATTATTATTAAGATAATTTATTCTAACAGAATCACAGTGGTCGCTAAAATCAAGTCGTTCTGAAAATAGATGGCAAAAAGAAAATAGATGGCCAAATTTTTGCTTCGAAGCGAATACTCATGGGATCTTTATATAAAGAACATAGCAAAGAAGTAGACCTATGCCGACTATGTTTTCCAATGATATTTTGCAAACCATAGGACACAATGAATTGCAAAATGCAATCAAATTTTCGTAAAATTAAAAAAATGGGTTTCTTTATATTGCGGACACCTAGGAACATAGAACAAAAAATATCAAATTACAGCCAACACGGTTGCAAAACATGTCCAGAAACCCTGAAAATACCAAAATTAAATAATTACTATTTTTAGGGGAATTTGTTAATCAATTACAACTCTAAATACAAAATAACAGACAATTCGGTTGGAAATGTTCATAAAAATCCTGAAAATACCGAAAATGTAGGCAGTTATATGGTTTTTCCTTCTAAGATTCGGACTCCTTTTCTAAATATTGCAATAATAAAAATTGATCAAGGTTTTAAAAATATATATGACAATGATGACAAATTATAGAGATATATGAGAGATAGAGGACATATATTTTATTGATGACAACCAAATAAAATAGATGATGTTTATAAAATAAAATCTGTGCTGTGTTAAAATGTTGTTATGCGCGCTCAAAAAGTGCAAAATAAATCGACCTTTTTCACAACGTTCGACAGAAAATGTTGATACAGGGTTGTGTATTTCCTGAAATTCACCATCTGGATGAATTTAACAGAACAGGCTGTTTATTTCGAACATATATCGACGCCTTAAGTAAATATTAAAAAAAAAATTAAATTTCAACACCTTGTCTTTATTATTTTAAAATTGATTAGTTGAAGTGATGTGATTTCCAATAAAAAAGGTAAGTTAAATTATTTTGTCAGTTTTGTGCGAAAATAATAATATCAGAGTCTTACAAGAATATATCGAAATTTTTAGCCGGTCCCCTTTATTCATTCTTAATTTTTAAAAAATATTTCACATTATTAGCTTTTTTATGTAGAATTTCTCTTCTATTTGAACATAATTGTGGCAAACAACAGATTAATGGTAAATATATATCTTGATTCGGAATAGTGAACAATAAATACATTTAATATAAATTAAAATGCGGATTAACACAAAACATGTAAAACATAGGTCCATGGTCAATAATATATCTATAGAGTGGAACGAATTAAATAAAATATTTCTTAAGATTTTCCATGAGAAATGTCGACCACCCATTACTCATTTCACACAAATTTATTATATTTATTGCTTAATCAAAAACTACAGGGTTCATTATATAAAGTGCTATTTTTGACTTAGTATGCTACCCTCGTTTGGGCAGCATTTTGGTTTCTTCTTTTTTGTTTTGTTTTTTTTTCAAAAGTATTATCTTTAACAAAAAAAAAAGAAGAAGTGTTATCAGCTGCACATACCTAGAGTTTATATACCAAGAAATTTTGTACAATATGCCTACAGACAGACACACACATACATATGTATATATTTGTATGTACTCTGTATGAGAACTACTACTGCTATACCACGATAATATTTTCATTTAACAAGAAGATGGTTTGTGGGCTCTTCGCTGTTGTTTTTGTTTTATTTTTTTCGTGTGTGAGCATTTCCATGTTTATTTTCGTTATTCAATTTCGTCATTTGCTTTGAATTTTTTATAAACCTCTTGACTTTTTTTGGGATGTATTCTTTAGTTTTTTGTTTGTTTTGTTTTTATTTTTTGTCTGCTTTGATATATTTTCCATTTCATTGTATACAACACACAGAGAAGACCCAACTGTAGAGTACACTTTGTTGAAGGTTATTGACATGGGCCACCGTTTAGTGCTATCGTTTTAAATGACTTGTCTCGTCATTAAATGTTGGAAGTTCAATTCATTCGATGATGATGACGACTATAATGGGTCGTTCCTTTCAGAGCTATCGTTTCAATGTGTTTTATGTGAGTTTTTATTGATCTTAATTGTTGAGTTTATGTGCAATTCGTATGCACGTAATTAGTATTGTTTTAAGTATTTTAACATGGGCCACTTAACACGGTGGCCGATGACAATTTACATAGTTACTGCCTATTGAATGTTTTAACATATTGTTTCGACAAAATGAGTTATCGTGACTAATGATATGACTATAGATAATTAAACTTCTTTATTGGAATATAATAGAAGAATTATGATTTAGTTACGATTAAAATTAATTAATTATTCAAAATTATTTTATTGTTGCTGACAGCAGTAATATTCGTCGGAGACCCCACGATTGAGCTATCAAAATGGGGGGTACTTCAAAACGTGCACCAAACATCCTAGGTGTAGTAATTCAATGCATTTTCAAAACTCTGTATCGAATTTACCCAGTTTTACTCGGCGAAGGTCCGTCACCTAAGTCCTTTATGTAAAAACAGTACTGTTGCTACAACAACAATAAATTCTTTGCTAGAATTCATAAAACGATGGTCTAAAGAGTTTGACGACCCTTATGTGACAAAACGTTTATTTCTTAGTCTAGTTCGGCCTACATTAGAATATGTAGCCCGTTTTACAGTTGTTATTCTAAAAAAAATTAATCTGTCCAAACACAATTTCTCTTATTAGCTCTTACAGGCTTGCCTTGGTGTACAGTTGAAGCACTTTTATCTTTTACGCGGTAAAATTGACTCGAAATTTTTAATCGGTGAAATCAAGTTTAATGTACCTTCACGTCCTACTCGTAATTATATACCGCTTTATCTTCCTTTAGTGAGATCAAATTATGAGTTATGTAATCCCTTTATATCACTATGTGAAATATATAACAACCTGTATAAACGCATCTCTTTATCTGACCCAATACATGTAATTAAAAATTCTATACTAGATTTAGAACTGTAGAGTGCAAGCAGTTGCCAGATGTTTATGTTTTATTTGTCCTTATTGTTGTGTTTAATTAGCTTTAAATTGTATAACCGGCTGATGTTCACTGTAGCCGGGGTTTCCCAACATTACTAACCCTCCATAATCTAGATTATGGGGTGTACGTTCTCCCTACATTATGGGGAGGAGGCCCCCTCGGTCATAGCGGTAAAAGAATACACATTTAAGAGTTCAACGGAATTTGTGAGACGGTTAGCGTTGTATATAATATCAGGAACAGAGAATGCACGAGCTATGGTAGCAGGCCTACAAACTGGGTTATAATATTATTGGGTTGTTTATCTTTTTATGGAGTTCGATATATTTACGAGATTTATGAAGTAATGAATCGGGCAGTCTATACAAATTTGTTGGAAAACGCTATGGTTCCCTTCCCTGAAGAAAATATACCGCTTGTTAGGGTGTTTCAGCTTGACAATTACCACCAAGCATACACCAAAACATTTCAAGGATTGAACTTGATTTTTGACTTGTTGAATGGAGAACAGAATCATCAGATCTATGCCCTATAGAAAAATCTTTAGTGTATCATAGGTAGCAAAATCAAAAGAGTTTCACAATCAAACAGACTTGACCACTTCCCAAAGGTTCATGATGCATTAAATAGTATATTAAAGGATCAAATTAAGCATTTTATTGATTCAATGTCTCGTAGGTGTGCTGCCGATATGAAAAATAATGGTTATGCTGTCGATAACTTTCATTTGCCTGTTTATAATAAAAAAATAAAAAAAAATACTTTATTATTTTTATACGAACTTTATTTCACATGCTTCGAAATGTCCGATTGGGGCCAAATATGCACCGTTTTGTTGTATGATTTGTTTCCATTTTAAAGGTAACTTCATAAGGCATCTCTTATAGATATCCTGCAATCTATTTGCAAAAAACTCTGGTCGATTTTCAAATCCTACCAGATACCAATTTTTTATCATTAATGAAATTTTGCAATGCAAGAAAAAGATGATAACCGATTGGTGCCAAGTCCGGACTGTATGGCGGATGCATTTAAGCTCCCGAAGTCTCTGGCGAGTCACTGTAGATATATGTGGCCCAGCGTTGTCCTGGTGGAACACGGCACCTCTCCTGTTGGACAATTCTGGCCAATTGCTATCTTCAAACGGTCCAGTTGTTGACAGTAGAGATCAGAATTTGGCCATATGGAAACACCATCCGTTTAATGGGTTTTTCTCATTCCGTTTGACCAAGACTTCTCAGATGGAAATTCGATCCATCCTATTTTTTCTGTTAAATGGAACCCAAACACCGAGCTTTTTTTTGAATCCAGCTGTAAATAGTTTAAAACAGTTTAATGGTCGAATTTTAGCTCCTGGGCGACGTTACGACTGCTAACATGCCGGGCAACTTCGATCATTTCTAAGATTTTATCGAAATATTCCACGACCGGCCTAATGGACTGATTCCTTTTTCCCCAACCTAATATTTTTCGTTTTTTTTTTAATAATTACAATTTCATTTTCTGAAAAGTTGCAGGTTATTTATTCAATTTGCAATTTCAATTGCTTTAGTTTTGGCCACCAGTGTAGATAGTCCTCATATAAATCGTCCTTATAATTTAAGGAATTTGAATGTACATGCTCAGAAAATTACGGACTGAACAGTAACGAAAAAGTTACCCATCTTGGAAAATGCATTGCTTCATTCTGTGGGCTTTCGACTTATTCAGTCTTACAGTTATATGTATCGGATTGACTCAATGGAAGACTTCGACCATAGGCTGCCACCTCAACATATTCAAGTACCCGAAAGTGCAATATAACATCATGTTTTTGATCAATTCCATACACGGGCCCCAATTTACTTATATACATCTCCTGACTAAGTTAAGGACATTTAAATACCCATGTTTGAGTGTATAAAATGATCGAACACGACGTTTTTCATTTTTTAATCACATCAATTTGTCTATATTTATACCTTACAATGACGCAAGAGTATTGTAATTTTGTATTCCCTAAAACCTTTTCATTTCTGTTCGTCTGTTTTTCTGGTCATTCTAAAGGCCACAATTATGCCCAGAACAACAAAAATTTTGCACGGGACCAAGACTTTTGTTTTAAAAACAGTTTTTTTCAAGCCAATGTTGAAATTTGGGAAGGTTTCTTTTTTTAAGTTTGGGGAAAAATAATCCAGTACTTTTTCGGGAGATGGCTGTACTGATATCGATCAAACAATTTCAGACTTATGCTATTTGGAAAATTGACATTTCGCAGTAAAAAAATATTTTGCTGTTTTTTGTTTGGTGCATTCAGTTGTGTGTTATAGGGTGTTAAAATGGAAGTGAACAAAGAGAAAAGTAGGTACATTTTACAGTTATTCTTTGACAAAGGCGAAAATGCATCCCAAAGCAGATAAAATTGCGAATGGTGTTTTTGGTTCCGATACTGTAACAGCCAATTATATGCAATTTTGGTTTTGTAGATTCCGTTCAGCAATTTTTGATATTAAAGATGCACCTCGCACAGGCCGGTCGTCGAATATGTTGATAAAATCGGAGAAATGATCGAAGTTGACCGGTATGTTAGCTGTCGTAACATCGCAATGGAGCTAAACATCGACCATAAAACTGTTTTAAACCATTTACAATGGACCAGAAACGGCCAGAATTGCCAAACAGAAGAGATGTCGTGTTCCACCAGGGCAAAGCTAGGCCACACACATTTACAGTGATTCGCCAGAAACATCGGGAGCTTGGTTGGGAAATTTTAATGCGGACTATTGCATATAGTCCGGACTTGGCACCAAGCGATTATTATCCTTTCTTGCATTGCAAAATTTATTTAATGATAAAATTGGTATCTAGGAAGATATTTCATATACCGACCGGTCTATACCATCGATATTGAAAGCAAAACAACAAAATCATAATACTCTATTGAATAGAGGCTATTCCCAACACACAACAAAATACACTCATTCAAAATGTATACACCCCATTTGGTACTCGTGCATATGTGTGTGTGTATTTCGTTCGTACATGTGGTGTAAGTATAATGGTGGTGGTGGTTGATGAAGATAATAATGACGTTCATCATCATGATTAAATATGTTGGCTGGCGACGTACTTCATTCTTATTGAAAAAAAAACACCCCACCACTCTTGTTCGTCTTTTGAATTTAATTTTTCTTTCGTTGTGTGCCTGTCTGCCTATGTTTGTTTGTGTGCAGCATTTGAGCCCAGATATACTCATTTTTGTTGGATTCCGTTTTACTTCATCCATTCGATTCATTTCTCGCTTTTTTGGCTGTTATTGTTGTGGCAGCGTAGCCTCCGCCACAACGCCATCATTACGAGTTTAACATTAAAACAGCGCAGACGTTAAAAATATCCAAAAACACCAGATTCCGACTTAGTCAACCAGTTGGGCGAGCGTCAGTCCGTCCGTCCTCGTTTTTTTTTCTTGGATTTTACGGCATATATAAAACTGCGCCTAGATTTTTGTTTTATTATTTAATAAATCTTCCCTAAGTTCACACAACAAAGTCAAATAATCGGAAATACAAGTTAAATATATTTTAAACTACAATAAAATTAATAATAATCTAAAAATCGAGCTGTGCTTTCTTTATTGTAAAATTAATTTTTTGCTTGTAATATCAAAAGGAATACATTTTTCTTAAAACATCTTCCAACGAATTAAACACATTTGCCTCTACACACGTGAAACTTGGCCATAATTTTGTCTTGTAACTAACTCGCTGCTGGTTTCGTTTGTGGCCATATAAAATCAATTTTATTAGACTTTTATTTTCTGATTATGTCACGTTTTGTGTGTAACGCCAATGACGTCACTGGCATTCGTTTCTCTTTTTGGTATATCTGATGTTCGAATTCCCTGTTTGCCAGAACTTCATTCGAAGTCATTTAGATGGCTCTCAATGCAACTTCCGCCGGAAACGACGAATGCTACCAAGTCGTTATGTTGACAAGGTTGCTGTCTTTGCTATGCGTTGCATAACATTGCGTATTGCGACACTTATGTTATGTTTATGCTACATGCCGCTTGTGGACACAACTCTGTTATGTCGTTGCTGTTGTGACACAAGTCTGTTATGTTGTTGAATAAATGTTCTGTAATCATTATATGTTTCGTAGTCAGTTTTATGGGTTTCCAATTGGAATTCATTTTTAAATCTAATTCAGATTTGAATTTTCCACCGCATGAAATAACAAATGATTGGCAATGTATAGCAATAAATGTAATATAAAATTATTTATTTTTTTGTTTTGGGTCAATATACATTTAATCTTTATTTATATGTTAAGGAGATTCGATTTAAAACAAGTAAAAAAGTCCATCCACCACATGGCGAGCATACAAACTTACTTAACTAGATCGGGATCTTTATATGAGGACTATGTCATTGCATTATATGCCAGTTGATTCTCAATGCCATGAAAAAAAATATATTCAAATTACAGACCCTCAAGTTGGAAAACTGGGGTAGGAAATTCAACATACCGAAAGTTAAATGGGCCTATATGGAATAATTTCTTTATTCACAGGGAAAAGGATATATCAGCCTTCAAAGACATTTTATTTCAAGTTGCAGCCACATCGTTGGTAATATGCGGCTAGAGCATTCAAAATACTAAAAATTGGTCGGTATCGTTATATGACTACTCATGAGAACTTGAAAAATTAAATTAGAGCCAAACCGGTTAAAAAACTGAATAATCGGGCATGTTCTGGCATTCACTTCAAACACGTCGAGCATAAAATTTTCCTCAAATAAATCAACAAATGAATTGTATTAAAAAGTATTTCATAAATATAATCATGGCATAATTACAGAAGGTAGTCTCATTTGAGAAATTGATAATGGCAACCCTTTTAAATTTGGAATTCATATACCAATTACAAATAAAATGAAAAATGAATTCCATACAATTTTTGGCCTGTTCCCCTACTGCATGAATATACTAGATTCTACTATTTTCTTCGATATCATAAAGGAAAACTCGTTATCGTAATAAAAAGTACTAGATTCTTGCTGTAAATTTAACCAAATATATTTTCTAAAGCTGAACACTGCTTTCAAGATTTAACCATGGTTGGTACAACCTTCTTTTATATGTTTAAGAGGCAGGGAACTTCAATATATATATATATAAATTATTTAGCAATTTTTGCCACTGAACATATAATGCGTACATTTCGAAGGAAGATATTTTTGAAAGCTGAATGCTGTCAAAAGCAGAGTTATAAAAAATTGGAAACTGCATGAGACTATTTTGTATAATTATGCCATGAAATATAATTTATGTATAATAATAATTTATGTTGTGAATAATAAAAAATAATAAAAAATAAATAATCGTTAGAATTAACGAAATTAATAAAATGACAGAAACAATGCTAAAAACGAATTTATATAGTATGGCAACACTATTTCTGCAAAGTACCATGTTGATGGTACCCGGAAACATTGGCGAATATCTATAAGTTTGATATTGATAATTTTTGATAGGAAGATGTTATACTCAATGAGTATCCATAATATTAGGTTGGGGAAAAAGAAATCCATTATTTTTTCGATAGATGGCTATACTGATAGATTTCTCGTAAGGTATGGATCAAACAGTTTTAGATTTATGCTCGTTGAAAGGGTGACAATTCGCAGTAAAATACTTTTCCCTTCACATATGTTTGTAACAGGGAAAATAAATCGAGATAGACTCATGGTCCCTTTAGAGAATATACATAGAATCACTTTGTGAGTCGATTTATGCCCGCCTATCCGTCCATGTATTTTTGTGAACAAAGTACAGGTAGCATTTATGATGACATTTGGCACATGTCGCTTCTTTGGCACAAGGACGACCCCTATTGAAATTGGAGAAAATCGGTTCAGATTTATATATAGCTCCCATATATTTTCGTGGATTTTATGTAAATGGCGCACCGAGGAGTCTTTGTTCTACATTCACGAAATTTTGCAGAATGTATTGAATTTAGTCTAGAAAGATTTGCTTCAGTTTGAAATAGGTTCAGATTTAAATATAGCTCACATATATACCATTTTATTTAAATGTTGCACCATAGATCCTGTTTTATTTGAACGATATCATTAAATTTTTCATTTTTTTAATTTAGATCAAATATCTATAACTTCAAGCAGTTAACTTTGTCCGATTCCATTACAAAGGTCCTCCAAAGATACAATGTCTATTCTATCTAAAGGATATTGTACATATGAGCATCTCTTGTATGTACCCAAAAAGGTGAAAGGAACTTCCATCTATGTTATGAAAACATGTGTTCATAACAGAGATGGAAGTTTCCGAAATACTTAACTTTTTTTCTGCCCTCGTAATGCTTTATATATTGATTCTTTGACAGTGCACCAAGTTCGGCTAGCTACTTGAGGACCTAGTTCCTACTTTTCACCACAAATTGAAACTGGAAGGCCAAATTACTGACACTTCTGTAGCAATATGTGCCCATAACCTTCTTTTTGGTCAGGGGCAAAAATCGAAAAGTCTAAAATTCGACTTTTACGCTATACTACGTATGCCTATACGCCTAGGGCCATCAAAACTTCTGAAATTATACGGTATTCGTCAATGTCGAAATATGAATTTCCAATATTTTCTAGAAATATGTTTTCTACCCACATAGATCTCCAAATATCAAATTATAGAATGGCCCTTAAGGACATCAAAATATCAAAAATTTGACGGGGCCTGTTTCAGGGGCGTTATCTTCACTTGGTCATATATCGAATATTTTCTTCAAATAACTTGTTCAGCCTTAGATATATCCCATTTTTAATACCACGCTCTTAAGTGGTAGCAATTTATGTGAGAAATCGCACTCAAAGGTAGGGAATCCCCATTTCATCGACTTATTCAGTCCCTCGACAACTTGTTTTATGTACCGGGTTGATTCGAAGGAAAACTCTGACCAGAAATTGAAAAAAAAAATACAAAAAAAATTTGACCCAACGAACTTATAGGCATTTTAACTTGTTTTTTATAGCCTCCACCATAGGATGGAATGCATATTAAATTTGCCATTCTGTTTGCAACACTTCGAAATATTCACTGGAGACTCATAAAGTATATATATATATATATATATACATTCCTGTTCAGAATAAAATTCTATGTCGATTTATGCTTGTCCGTCTGTTGAAATTACGATAGAGATCGCAATATTTATGATAGATCTCTGAAGTTTTGCACCGAAATTGCTTGTAAGCCTAGTATGTTTGGGATTGCGAATGAGGTATATATGTTTTAGGGATTTTGGACACGTTTTACAAACGAATTTGCTGTAATTGGGTATTTTGTAGGTATTGTATAGCACATGTCGGTACCAAAAGTTGTTAATACTGAACCAACTTTACGGGTAACTTGAGTGGTAATCCTAACGTTTCAATACTTTTCTTGTTCCTATTGGACTAAAAATCATAACTAATCGTTTGAATATTTCCTCGTATTTTGTCTAACCGACGTGAGAATTTTTTTGATATAATAATATTTTAATAATTTAATGTATGTAATTAAAGAATTCAATATATGTAATGACCTCTGTCCTCATTAGTATCCACACTATTCTATTATATACTATTTCGATAATCAATTAATTTGTGCCTTCAATCCGTATTTGCTAATAACTTTAAATATCCAATTTAATCAGATATAGTATCAAATATATCACTACCTATTAACGGTTTAAATCAATTTCTATTTTTCAAGTAAAAATCAATTCATTAAATAGCTCCAATCAGCAGCAGAAACCACAAAACAATCCCTGGAGTGTTACTCGAAAAAAACAACAACAAAACAAAATAAATAAATTCTACACCTCATTGCAATTGGGATAATAATCTCAATGGCCACGTAACGGTAACAAAACAATTGAACTCGTCATAAAAATGAACATTTTGAGAATTAACAAAATAGAAATCGACAAAAGTCAAATAAATGCAACAACCAGTTGCGCTTCACCCAAACACCAAAAAAAAAAAAAAAAAAACAAAACGAAAAAAAAACTCGCCATCAAATTGTACAAATCCCCACGGTAAAAAGCCACGAGGACAAATATATACACACACACTTACATACATACTCTCCTTGTAGAGGTAAAGAACATGCACATGAAGTTGCAATGAAAACATGCAACACATAATGAAAACAACAAAAACAAGATTCTTGTCCAATCTTAGGAGTCGCCGAGACGTTACTATAGTCAGTGTTTGTATGTATATTGAAGGTATGTAGTTACTGGTGTAGTTGATGGTTAAACGAGTTGCTTAGTTTTTTCGTTTTTTTTCTGTTTGGATTCAGAATAAGTTTAGTACGTACATTCGATGGAGAATATCGTATTTAATAAGAGAGTTTAAGAAAGTCCAACGTCATCGTCATCACAGCCATCCATGGCATGATTGTTCGAATCGACATCGACAATGAAATCAGTGTCATTGAACAGTGGTTGTGAAACAATTTGTTCAAAAATATATTCACCGTTCAAGGAGAAACAAATATATGTATACAGACAATACGGTTGGATTTTATTTTCATCATATTTTATGGCTATAATCAAAATAAAACCTGTCACCAGAACCACTGATTTTACACATTAGTACATCATGAACTCTTGTTGTTACTCCCGATACAAACTAATAAAATATCTAAAAAATAAAAAAATATAAGCATTAATACCACAGTGCAACAATATTTTGGTTCTGAAAATCCCTTTTGGGGATTAATGTCCACATGCACACATATGTTATAGGCCAACTTTTTGATGTATGTAGTTATGATTTTGTGCTGGTGACCCACTATGGGCCAGAGATCCAATTTTTTGGCAATAATTAGAGCAGTGGGTTTATGAAATTAATAAATATAATTTTTGAACCGTATTCTATATATAGTACAGTAGAACTTCGATAATTCCTACCTCAATAATTCGTAATCTTCGATAATTCGTAACAAACTGTCGGTCCCTTGAAAAAATCTCGATATTTCGTAAAATGTACACACATTTTGGTCCCCTCCAAAAACCTCGATATTCGTATTTTTTTATTTTAACCTCGTTAATTCGTAATCTCGATAATTCGTTATCTTCGATAATTCGTAAAAATTTGCTGGTTCCTTGAATTACGAATTATCAAAGTTCTACTGTATATAGTTCATAGATTCACCAAAAGACGGTCAGAGATAAGTTTGAACTCTACTAAGCTTTCAAAGATAATTAATTATCGATTTGCAAATGACCGACATTTGTCAATTTGCAAATGTCCGACTGGTGCGCATGATAACTCTCGAAGTGAGTAACCGATTTCAACATAACCTTAATCAATTTTCAAGATGGAGAATGTCAATCTATTCCTTTTGAAAGCTCCCCCACAAAATGATCAAATTATTTTTATATCATGCGAACTATCGGATTTGATTCAAACCAATATAGGGTTGAAAGATGGGACTCCTGGTACCTCCACATATAAATCGCATAAAATATTTTTTAATGATATATTAGGTTGGAGAAAAGGAAATTCATTATTTTTATATGAACTATAAGACTTTATTTAATATGCTTCGGAATGCCGATTTGGGCCGTTGTATGATTTGTTTCCATTTTAAAGGCATTTCTCGATCATTTCTCCGATTTTATTGACATTTTCGACGATCGGCCTACCTGTACAAGGTGCATCTTTAACAAAAAATATTGCTGAACGAAATCTACGAAACCAAAATTTCACATAATTGGATGTTACAGTATCGTTAAAGAAAAACTGTAAAATGTACCTCATTTTCTCTTTGTTCACTTCCATTTTTAACTCCCAGGCCAGGTGTAAACTTTAATACCGAACGAGGGTTCAGACAAGGTTACAGCCTCTCGTGTAAACTTTTTAACATCTTGTTGGAAAAGGTAATACGAGAGGCAAATGTGAAAAAAGGACTCTGTACACCAAACAACACATGTTACTCGCCTAGGCCGATGACATCGATAAAATGGGTCGAACATTGCTATCGGTAATAAATAAATTGAGTAGGAGTCTGCCTAAGTACGTCTGATGTTATCAAAGTGAAAGACGTTCAGTATACCTCAGACCAACTGTGGAACTTGAAAACTACAACTTCGAGGTAGTCAACTATTTTATATACCTCGGTACCGCCATAAATAAAACTAATGACATCAGTCCTGAAATCCGGAGACGGATAGTGTTGGCCAACAGATGCTACTATGGTTTCAGTAGACAATTAGAAACCAAACTCAGGCTCTACAATGGGTACTTACGCTAGCAGATGAGGCAGCTCTTGGAGTGAGGGTACTCAGAACACCAAATACGTCAAATTTATTTATTAACATGCCCACCTAGAAAGAAATGTGCTAGTCAATTTGAAAAATGTATCAAAACACTCGAAATCGTGGGTTACCGTTAGAATTAGCCTAATGTGATTCGATTTAGTCCATATATTGCCCACTAATTCCCACAGATATAGGCTTTGTTTTAAAAATTTCAGCAACTTATAACAATTTGTTTAGAAATTATTAATTTACCGCCGCTAATTCAGTGATTTCGACAAATGTATGAGATAGTGTATATTCAGCTGGTTTTAGTTTTTGCGAGAGCTGGTCTTTATATAGATGTAGATCTAAAAGCAAAATACGCCAAAATGTGCCGTAAAAGAGTCCTGATTCCTCAAAATTACGAGTAATCGATGATACACAGGTCCTCAGTCTCTTCCAATTTTTTTACAATTTTGTCAATTGCTTGAGCAGTTGGTCGATTATTTAAGCCATAACTTCCTCTTAAAGCACGATATGTGAATGTGGCAATGTGATTTTTGTAGATTTTGATCTGAGATCATTAATCGATCGAGTTTCGTCAATGTCAGACTTTGAACTAAAAAATTGGTTTAACAACTTAGCTTGACAGATGTCAAATTTTGAAACAACGAAATTTATGACCCACTATTTCCTTCAATTTAAATGAAATTCGAACGTGGGGAATATAGGTCCACTCCTTCTCGTACCTCCTCCACAAAATGATCAACATTTTTCTAAAAATTTATTTTACCATATCGGTATTATGAAAATTCCGAAATAATTAAATTTTCCGTGCTTTTTTAATCTGTCCCAATACTGACAGCTATTCAATGGTTCCAATTTTGCTTATGGTGGAGGGTATATAAAGATCGACCCGTCTGCATTGAGATTACGAAGCACTTAAAACATTTTCCCAAAAATTAAATATCCTTAGGATTTTTGGAATATCCTGTGTTGTGGGATGTTGGGCACGTTTTTAATCTATCAAAACCCATTTTTCGAAGTAGTACAGTCCGACTGGGACCGATCATAAGATACCCTACAAAACTTCTACGGATCTGTATTCCGAACATGGGTAATATTTCGCCATATTTGCTACATCTCCTCTGTGGCATATTTTCCGAATGCTATTTTCCCATGCGTATATTACACAAAACAGTTTTGGTTCATTTGACCCGCTTGATATTGACAGTTCATTATCATGACAGCCATTCGAATTAGTTGGTCAGATCTCCTAACCCAGGGAAATTTTGTGAAATTCGGCTTATAATTGTGGTGTATAAAGCGACTAGAAATCCAGCAAAAAATTAAGTTTTCGGTCAATTTCATCAACGAAAAATCATGTGATCATAATCGAAATTTATAGGCGCCATCCTTGACCATGTAAAATTCCGGACCCTCATGCAAAATTCCATAACTATCAGCGCTGCATTTACGCCCTCTATTATGATAATGTTAATACTAAACAATATCAGAATTGTTAGATTCCGTAAATATTTACCTATAGCACCCACATCCGAGTACTTACAACAATATAATTGGTATCAATTTAAAGGTCAACAACTCCTCTTGGCTATTTTTTCAGGTGTAAATATATACAATCATGCTTATTCTTTGGCTAAAATTTCGTCATCGGGTCATAATTGTAGTCTCTAGAGCGACGAGAAAAACAGACAAAAAAGGGTTTGGTCCATTTGATCCACTAAATATTAACGGATCATTACCAAAAATAAGGGTCTTCATTGGCCAGAAACGGTTCCATATGTCAAATTTCGTGGCGATTGGTCCATGTATCGTGTTTATAATGGACAGACGAATCGACTCAGCTAGTCAAAATATGACAATCGGTATACTATTAGGTGGCGATACAAACTTCTGGAGCCAGACAAAGCTATAAAACCCTGACAACATAGTTGTATAGTGAATAATTATCATCCTACGTTTTGGTATAGTATAAGGGCTACCCAATATTTGGTATTATTATTTGTTATTTGTCATTCCGGGACCTTAGTAAGTGAACAACTTCCTATTCATGTTTCTACATAGCCCTATACAAAGGTCACTCGCATTTTCGACATGTGCAAAGTCCTGCACCTTTTTTCCAAACTGAGTGTCTGAAGATTATGAATGTAAATAGGCTCGGATGAGCGTTGCTTGTTTAAATTTCAAGAACTTAAAAAAATATATCCTTAAAGCCACTGTTTATCGACGAAACAAGGCAATAGCATTTTCATCATTTTTGTTATTTTATTATTGTAACCATAAAAAGCCAAAATTCTTTACCTTAATAGAAGCGAAATAAAAATAACAGAACAATAGCAAAAAGCCCAAAAGGAAATGAAAAAAAGCTAATGCAATAACAACGTCAACATTTATTTTGTGTTCAATTTAATGAAGCCAAAGTCAGAAAGGATGAAAACTACAAGGAAAATAATGATGACGAAGAGAAAAGAACAACAGTTTTAGCTTTGTTAACCCATCAACTTAAAGCGCCAAAGTCAAACGCAAAGGAAAAAAAATAAAGCTTGCAACAACAACACAAACACAACTTATTAACAATGGCAAGTGCAAGAAATGTAAGAAGAAAAGAAAAAAAAACAACAAAACTTCTTTGGCAAGTCTTTTTCTAACCAGTCATCCATCCATCCAATCACCCGGACCAACCGGGAACCAACAATATTGCCAATTCACAAGACGACATAAGGCATTGAAACATCCACTCGAAACACAGCAGCAGCATCAGCAACAACAACAACTACACCAAAAACTAAACTCGTAATCATCAGCACCACACCAACTTGAAGAACAATGAGGTACAACAAACATTTACCAATGATTCTAAATTCTCCTATTACGTAGCCCAACGTGTTTCTGCCACAGACACGGAGACAGAGAATCCCAAATGCAACAGGAACATCAGGCAGCAGTCAGTGGCTGGATGGGAAATCAGCTAGCAGCACACTGAGGGAAAAATCGTTGAGGGAAGCCAAACTAAATCGACACTTTTGGTTGCAATAACTGCGACATTTACGATTATTTTACGGCCACTAAAATCAAAAGTGTAATTTACTGAATTGTATCGGTGTAGAATCAGTTGCTGCTGCCGTCACCCGTTCGTTACCCGTCACCACCTACGCTATCAACATACAGACACACCATGTCTGGTAGAGAAAACACAGGGTTCATAATGTTTTCTGTTGTTGTTGTATTATAACCTGAAGGATACACGGTGGTATTCTTTCATCGGACGACACAGACACACCACGCATCGACATTGATTGGGGAGTAATTGTAAAGAATGTTGGTTGCCAAAAAGAAAACAAGTAACAATAACAACAACAGCAACTCCAACAGCAAAAAAAGAGGCAAAAACCAGTTGCTTCTTCAAAGTTGGTTAACATTTTGAAGTTGGCTTGAAGAAGAGTACAAGCTTTGTTGACACGCCATATTGAAGTTACCGGTATGAGTACAAGGCGATCATGCTACACGAATCCATATATATGTATATATACTTATGTACGATACTTGTCCATATATATATGTGTATAATTTTATGCGAATGCAAGTATGACTAACTTTACATTTTGCTCTTACGGGGAAGGGTTTGGCGAAAAAAAAATCATGCACTTGTTACTTCTTACCTTGAATGGTATAATTAGTTAAGAGTTCATTGAATTTCGGGAATTTTATGGAAACAGTGTTCAAATTTAGGGAGATAAATAGTTTGTAAATCATTTCTGACATAACGTTCGAAATAACCCTACATTACTGTGTTCTACTTACAAGAATCGGGCAGAGCTCATTCCTATGAAAAACATTCACTTGTAAAGTGTAAAGAACTTAAATTTGCAAACATGAAGTGTAGCTATAAGCAGTATGCAAAGAATTATAGGCCAAACATTTAAATAATACATATGGCCGTATCAAGGAACCATAATACGTGGCCGAAATTCCGGTAGTGCAATAACTCTAAAGGTGCTGCTACTGGCAGAGATCGCGGTCAACCAAAGGATTCTGGAAATAGGGAAAACAGGATGACGAAAAGGAGAACGGTGAACAAATTAAAAGGGAGGACGAGGAACAAATTAAAGAGAATGAAAAACAGAGAAGTACAGGATGACGACCGGGATGAAACATACCGGAATGTAAAACATGTTCAAATCTTAGTTTTATTTATATCTTCCACCATGAGGTGTAGTGTATACTAAATCTGTATTTTGCAAAACATCGATTTTCTCCACATGGACATAATAAATTGCAATAGATCTCACAATATTTAAAAAAATAGCATTCATTGAATGAGCATTTTTATGTTTTTATTCGCATTTTACAGCCAGTAATTTTTCATTCCAGGTACCTATTCTTTTCTAAAGTCTCCATTTAAAGGTCCACCCTCTTTTTGGTGTTTTAAAGGGTTTAGTCGCATTTTCCACACGAATTGGCTGCAATTTTTCATTCCAGGTTCTAGGATATTGAAAAACATATTGAAGCTGTAAAAATTGACAAGGGTCATTTAAGTTGAGAAATAAGCGATCCTTGTAAATTTTTACCGCTTCAGTTTATGACAAAGTGAAATAATCGCATTTTTGGCAGAACGTTTTCTCGTAATCAAAATCATCCACATACATGTGGACGCTATTTTTTCTAATTGCCCACAATGCCGAATTTATGGCTTGTCATTTCTATTCGGTAGTTCTAGACCGTATATTACATTTTTTTATTAAATATTTATTAAAAGTACCTCTTAACACTCAAGAATACTTAAACTTTGAGAAAGATATATAGACTACGATAACTAAAATTACGGTATTTTTTAAAATTCATCACATGTTTTGACCCAAATTTCTAGGAAAATTTAAATTACAGTTTCAATTGAACCTAAAATGTTGACCTATTTTTTTACTTCAAATAAAAAGATTACTACATATTTCCACATAGTCAATTTCAGTTGCATATAAATCCCATACAAATTAAATTTGCCATTCCTTTTGCAACTTCTTGAAATATTCACCGGAGAACCCACAAAGTATATATATTCTTGACTAGAATAAAATTCTATACCGATTTACACATAACCGTCTGTTGAAATCACTATAGAGATCGCTTTAAGATAGAGTTTTTTTGCATCCTAGTACTCCTAGGATATTTGGTATTTCAAATAGGATATATTGGTCCACGTTGTGGTGTAATGCCCGTATTTTTTCAACCGAATTGGATGTTATTTGGTTTTTTAGGTTCTCATTTTATAACACATTTCTATATTTATAATGACCTACGTTTCATAGTAGCTCCCATATAACGAAACCCCCAATATTCGGTATTTTGGCAATTTTTGTCACATTTTTTTTAACAAATTGGATATTTTAGGGCGAAAGATCGTGTAAATGTTTTTTATTTATTTCTCATTCGAGATGAGCTACTTGATCGAAGTTGCAATGAGAAGGATGGCCAAAGATATACTATGTTCCACCATTATAAGACGCGTTTCGCAGTTGGTTAAGCGGCTCATCAGGAATATTGGGCAATGTGGCTTACATATGTCATTACTTGATATAGAATTTTGTTGCGAAATTATCATCACACCAGTACATCCCTTTTCAGAACAGAAACTACAATATTTTTTCCATGAACGCTAAGGCGACGGACAACAATTGTAGATGCCATTGGAACCAGCGCTCAAATTCCAACCGGACTAAAGCTGAATTTTTGAGTTTAATGCCTTTAAATCGTCCATGTAAATATTTTTATTTATTTCTCTTTCGAGATGAGCTAAGAATTAATAATATAGATACAAGTTTAAAGGAAGTCCCTATATAACGGTACCCACCAATCTTGGCTGTAAATTGGTATTTTGTATTCTCTGTGGGTGAAAAATCGATCCCTCTTTCTAGAATATAAAATCTACGAGTTTTTTCCTAGGATTCCCCATTAATTTTAAATATTTTGAATGTCAAACTCATGGTAGAGTTCGTCACGGCCGAACTAAACATCGGTTTTGCTTGACTGGAGAATTTGATTATAATACTTCATTAACTCTATATAAAATATGCCTGATTATTCTATGATATCGAGTTAGTTTTTCTCTTTCGCGTCGAGGTTTATGATCGAAATTTTGGAATTGAAAAGAAATCCAGAGACAGAACCTACATACAGAAAACACTGTAGTGGACAGTCGTTTGAGCGCATATGATGTTTTTGAGATTTTACTATGAAAACACATTTTCATTATATATATATATACTAGCGGGCCCGGCAAACGTTGTCTTGCCTAGCATTATTCTTGATGTATAATTTTCGCCATTTTAGATTTGTTTTAATAACCTCTACCATAGGGCGGAGTATATAGTTTTTTGCAATATTTTTGCCTTCTACAGTTTCGGTTGATATAAGTTTATTAATATTTGAATTCGTGGAAAAAATTAAATTTAGTAAATTTAAATGTAATTATAAGTTTGACTTTCGGATTTAATTACATTTCCCCTATATATTTATAAGACTTCCTCATAACGGTAGCCCAATATAAAGTTAGCTTTTTCTACCCTCCACTATTTAAGATAGAGCTTTGAAATTTGCATACATTACTACTACTCCTAGGATATTTGGTATTGAAAATATTCAATTTTCGTTCACTTTTTGGGATAGCCCCCATATAACGGTACCTCGTAATATGAGGAATTTTAACGATTTTTTCCACAGAATTGGTTGTAATTTTATATTTTGGATTCTCAATGTTCGGAATTTGGAGATCTTGAGCACGGCCTTCAACAGAATTGCTTCTAATTTAATTAAATTATTGAGCAAAAATATCTCTACTTAGAATTATCAATATTGGCCCAAGTATCCGGGTATCCTCCTAATATCGACATGCCTTAATATTCGGTATTATGCTGTAATTTTATATTTTGGATGATCATTGAATAGCAAATTTGCTCAAGCTGCCAAAAACCCTCCACATTATACGATCCTTTGGGGATCTGTGCACGTTTTTCAACCTAATCAACTGTAATTGATTATTTGGTTGTTTTTTTGGTAACATGAATCCTAATAAAAATGTTCGATAATAGTTCACCTTTATATAACGGTACCTACAATATTCGGTATTTTGAGATGTTTGGTCACGTGTTTCCACCAAATAGGCTGTAATTTTATATTTTATATGATAATTGAGTACAAAATGTCCTTGCAAAAAATTATCTATATTGGTCCATGTTTCCGGGTAGTACCAAATAATGGTATCTCCATCTCCATTCCCATTGTAGTAGCTGTAATATATCATTCTGGTATATTGTAGGGTTAGGACACATTTTTGCGAAAAATTCTCTATTTAGGTCCAAGTTTTGATATAGCTCCTACATACAGGTCCCGCCCCATTTTCGATATTTAAATAAAGACAAAATTTTCTCATAGAGTTGGCTATAATTAGGCATAAGGGATTCCTGTGAATAAATAACATCATCCCAGAAATTATAGCTAGCTATAGCTTATCGTTTTAAAAAGACGCCATAAATATTTCCCGTTCAATTTTCGGTATGTTAAAGTTCTTACCCCCGTTTTTAACCTGAGTGTTATCGGTAGTTGACATATTGAGGTATTTGTAATCTTATAGTCACATGTTCAACACGAATAGGTAACATCATGAGACTCTCTGTTATAATAAATTTGGAGAGATTTTGGTGTATCATTCACATTCCATATTATACCTTGGCTGTTTCCATATTATACCTTGGCTGTTTACATATTACTGGTTTTTTGTTAGTTGTTCTCTTTCCATTTGAGCCTAATGATAGATTTTTGCAAAAAATATATCTCGTATATTACTTTTCTCTATGATAAACATTTTTGGTATCGGATATATGCAGGATATATCGCATATATTTGAATATACGTTCAATGATATCGATTAACGATATAACGATAAAATGGAACCACCTGATTTGGTACTTTAGGGAACAAAATGTACCTATGGAACTATTATTATTATTTTAAAACATAATAATCTAGGGTATGAATCTTAGAATCAGAATTCACGGAATGTCTTCTGATTTTCCATCCTTGCATTTGCAAAAAATTTACGTACATTCTAATGTAGGCCTAAAAGAATGATACGCTACCAATTTTCGCCCAAAAAATCTCTCAAAATACAAACAACGACATGGTACAATCAAAATAGCTCCATACTAAATTCGTGGAAATGCAAATATGCTGAATAATATTTTTTGCAATTTTTTTAAACCTTCCCTGGGACTCCACGAACATTTCAAGACTAATATAAGAAAAAATCTGTTCAGCCGTTCTAGAGTTTTAGCGAGACTAACGAACAACAATTCATTTTTATATATACAGTATAAACTTGATAATCCGGACCTCGACAATCCGGATTATTCGGTAATCCGGACTGCATTTCACAACCCATTGCGTATCCTATAATCCGGATTGATTGACCTATTTGACTCAAAAATCCAGATTGTAAATATACGTTACTTTTTATTTTAATAAAAAAATCGTTGCAAATTTATTTGAAAATGGTACCTATTATATTCAAAGTTCATATTTTTGAAATTAACAATTTTCATTTTTAATAAAAACATAAAAATAATTAAATTATCACCAAATTCATATAAATTTAAACCAATTAATAAAACTCGATAATCCGGAAATCTCGGTAATCCGGATTGGGGTCTGCAATCAATTATCCGGATTAGCGAGTTTTTACTGTATAGATAAGATATATATATATATATATTTTAAACAAAATGGTGAATATATTTATTGAATATCAAATACAAAAACATGTTTCATACCCTTTTTGAAATAACTAAAAATATAAGCCACATTTTACCTTATTTTGCCATTTTAAAATAAAAATTTACATTAAAAACAAACTTTAAAATATTTTTATAATAAAATTAATAATTAACATGTCCACCGCTATTTTAAGTAAGAGATAGAATGCAGTTTGACATAGAGTATACCAAATTTTGGACAGTATTTCTTCACAGCATATTTAAGGTAATTTACAAAAAAAAAACTTTATGCCGAGTCATACACTTTTGCCACAGGAATCTCATATAAGTTTTCAATAGGATTAAAGAAGCGTTATCTTGGTGAAAAATTATATCCTTGTCCTCTTTTTAATCATAATATGTTATTAAAACGAATTCATGATATTTACCTACGTACCATATAACAGCTTAACCGATCCCATTTATGCAAAAAATATGAATTATTTATTAATCTATTTTATTTTTCTTTTTTTAATTACTCCCTGACATTATCAAGTCTAAGTCTGTTTTTTACAACATTTTTATTTTTAAATGAGTTGCGCTCAATTTAGTAATTTCAAAAAGTGTGTGAAAAATATTTTTTGTTTGACGAATATACACTACTGTATAGCATTGTGAAATATTTAAAAAAAAATACCGAGTTATGAAATTGCATACCACAACTACAAAGAATGTAAAACATTTTTAAAAATTCGATATCTAAAACACTGTTTCGGAAATGCATCCCCTTATTCGTGCATCGTCTTATGATGCCATTGTCTGAAGTTTGCTTGCTGTACGTATGTAATAAGAGTTTAATAAACGTTACCATCAATTTTTAAAACATGAACATCAATTTAAATGAATTTCGTTTTTATAACCTGTTTATTTCATTCGGAAATATGGTGTGTGTTTTGCTCTTGATTGATTTCTTAGTTTCAATTTAAGAAATTTCGTATTTTGTAAAAAAAGACAGCGTAATGTATGTCTTTTGTATACCACATAATGGGCAGGGAGATTTTTAAAAACAAAAAATACAGGTTATAATACATGTTCCCTTTATGATATTATGAAATGTTCTGGAACATGTTTCGACATTTTTGGTAATCTTATTATACTGGATAACACAGAAAACATATCTTATTATTTTAATGGAGTTTTTCATAAGCTCGTCGATTAGTCTCTAAAATGCGGTCAGGTAGGTGTAACAAACCCTTTAGGTATTCAAGGGTTTATATACGTATATATTCATATATTTCAGTTCGACCGGGCCGAACTTTTTATACGCAAACTATCAGGTGCGAATTAAATAAACTTAAAATCGGCTGGAACATTTATATCATTGTAAATTGTCTTATTAGAAAATTCGGAAATAAGGAAAATAGGACAAGCCCTTAAAATGTTTTTGCAAATATTTATATATACCCGAAATTTATAAAAACCCGAAATGTCAATTAACATACACTTATGTTAGAAAATGCCGCTAAAACCTCCAAAATGCCTCAAATTTAGTGGTACTTTTATGTGGGGGCCATACCAAAACGTGGACTGATATATCCCATTTTCAATACCAGACATATCATAGTTATTCCTAGTTGCTTGCCGAAATCGAGAATTTTATGTGGACCGACAACAAAAAAAAAGTAGCATTGTATTTTTTGAACGGTTATAATAAAAATTAACCATAGCCAGTAGCCAATTTTCTCTAGTATATAATTTATTGCAACCACATGATTTATTCAAAATCGAATATGAAAACTGAAACCATATTCAGTGGTTTATGCTATTTTAAGAGCTCTGGCTGCTGGCTGGCACTCTTAGTTGTTGTTCAATTGTTAACAGTTACTCATGCATGTAGCCATTCAGGGATTCTATTATTTCAGCAAACAGGCGGATGCAGTACTTACCGCATATGCTGACATATACAGAAAATGACAAAATTACACAGCTTCACACATACATATGTATGTATTTATTATTAAAACGAGTGACTCTACAAAATGGAATCCATCTTGAAATTGCCGCAGCACTACAAGCACTCGAACTGATCAATTACATGAGAAAACGAAACGTCCACCAAAATTTAAATGTCACATGTTTCGAGTACACCCAGTCATAGACACGATTTTAATGTGTAAATTTAACATGGATTTAGTATCCCCTACTCTGTTCACTAAACTATGAATGGGCGACTTGGTTCAACCTCTCTAGATAAAAGGCGCAGAAGACGAAGAAGAATTTTCGATAATGCCCCGTACATCTAAAGATGATGCTGCTGTTGGTGCTGCTGCTGCAGCGGATGATGATGATGATGATGATGATATCTTCAAGCAGTTGTTCGCCATGATTTACTAGGCACATACGTGGGTATTTGTTAAGATTTAAGACGTCTACAATTGAAATATCGATTTCCATTTGTTGTTGTTTTTACTTCTTGCCACTAGGAAATTTTTCTTTCATATTCATATTGTTTATGACTTAATTCCGACTAGACAGACAAACATTTGGATGGATAATGCCGCCTGAACTTCTTTGCCCTTAAAATTCTCAAGAAATTGTATTCGATGATTGTTTATGTGTTCCATGGCATTGAAAGTTCTTGACAAAAAGGAAACAACTAAATCTTCTTGATATGAAAAGTGAAGATAAACAGATTTTTACATTATGTGAGATTAATATGACAAACGATGGATTTTCTTTATTTTTTTTTTTTTTTTTTTGATAATTTTTTGAAGAGAGTGTAATTGGTGCGGAATCGTATTATAATTAAAAATGCATATTAGAATTCTGAATTAATCCAGTCCAGCCCAGATGAATTTTATATTTTCCATTGTAAGGTTAAATGTTTTATTTCGTTTGCAATAACTATTCGTAATCAGAGTGAAATTTTATGCAGATTTAGCAATGGACTGTCAATATTGAAGATATAGATTTACAGTATTGGACAAAATATTTGCCACTGAAATTGGTTATGTGGAAATATGTAGTAGTCACTTTATTTGAATTTGAAAAATAGGTCAACTTGGTATTTTTCAACGTTTTAGGTTCAACTGAAACTGTAATTGTAATTTTTCCCAGATATTTTTGGTTTTTTGCTGTAAAATTTATTGATAAAATAGATATATAGCGCAAAACATTATGCAAATTTGACGAATTAAAAAAAAAAACGTTATTATAGATATCAAAGTTTATATTTTTTCGAAATGTTTAAGTATTCTTTAGTGTTAAGAAATAGGTTTAACAAATATTTAATAAAAAATTTTAATATACGTTCCCAATAACCAAGTAGAAGTGACAAGCGATAAACTCGAGTTTGGGTTTATAAAACGCATTGTGGGCAATTAGAAAAACTTATTGTTGGCGATTAGAATACGACTAAGAGAGAAGTCTGAAGAATATTTCTCCAGAAGTTTAATATCACATATAGTGGAGAAGTATAAAGCCATAATCCCAGTTTAGTCCACCCATATAGGAGGAATTCGCACTGATAATTTGTGAGTGAAGATGGTCAAAAACAATAATTGATTACATGATCCCAACTAGTAAAAGCCCTTTAAAAACCATATACAGACCTGATTACGAGAAAACCGTTCTGCAAAAAAATTCGCTTATTTCACCTTGTCGTTAACTGAAGTGGTAAAAATTGACAAGGTACCATTTAAGTTGGGAAACTATGATTCCCTACATTTTCATTTGAAAATTTGCTGAAATTTGAGACAATGGGACGACACACAACGATTGCCGAGAAAAAATTAGTTCTTCACTCGCTGAACTAGAATTTAACGTAAGCATGTTCTTCATGGTATTGTTGCACTGAAAACCCCATTTATAAAACCCAAGAACCGGAATATCCGATTGGAGTTCGTTGAGGAACAGAAAAAAGGATTTTAGCATTTTGGAAATTTAACTTGTTTGTGTTGGATGACCCTAAGTACACAATTCCGATCGTAATGCATGGAGGAGGCTCTGTAATGGCATAGGGCTGTATGAGCGCTGCCGGAGTAGGATAAGATATGGATAAGTTATATATGTCGGCAAGGTTAAAAGCTGCAAAAGAACACAATGGATATCATAGTATTAACCATCCAAAAAAAAAAAAAAAAAAAAAAAAAAAAACGGTAAAAAAAACATTTATCTCGGATACTTTCACTGTGAGGTTGCATGAATTCAAATAAATATTGCATATTTTATTGCATTAATTTTAAGTTAAGGTGTTCATGTTCACATATAAAAACTAATAAAATTTAATTCATTGATTAACATGCACTTATTGAATTTTTATTATAAAAAAACTGTAAATATGTGTCTTATTAACAATACAACGATGAAAACATACTAATATCGATTTCTTGGTTTACGGCTCAAGAAAATAAGGATGATAAAACCACACAAGGACGCAACACAAAAGAAAATATTTAAAAAAATACTCCTCATTCGATTTGACTGAAGGCATATTATTTCAAAAAGGCATATTATTGCAATAGTGACAAACAAAGATGTAAAGTTTTTGTTTCAGAAATTGTCCTTCCGTAGAAATTGTCCTTTCCAGTAAGGAAAGTAGTAAAGTCGGACGGGGTCGACAATATGGTACCCTTCACCACTTTGGGTATATTCAACAGATGCGTTCTAACATACAATATGTGTATTTCTACAAAAAGGAATTACTTACCTCTGTACTGTACTAATTAGGAGTTTGGGGCACCATTTTATTAAAATCGGACGAAAATATTAATGGAAGCTATAACTGAACCGATTTGAAAGAAACTTGCCACATGTTAGGATATACTAACTTCACTACGTTGTGCACAAAGGGACTTTGAAGCACTATTTACCTAAAATCGAACGAACATGGGAGCTATATCTAAATCTGAACCTATTTTCACAAAACTTAACACACATCACTCTAGACCTAATTTACTACACTATGCCAAATTTCGTGCAAATCGAAAGTTATAGAAATACTTTGGTGCACCATTTACACAAAATTGGGCGAAAATATATATGAGAGCTATATCGAAATCGGAAGCGATGTTCCCGAAACTTACCCCTCATCATTCTAGACCCAATTTTGTGCAAAATTTTGTACAAATCAAAGGATATAAAGGGACCTTGGTGCACTATTTATCTAAAATCGGACGAAATTATATATGGGAGCTATATCCAAATTTGAACCGATTTTCACGAAACTTAACACACATTATTCTAGACCTTATTTAGTACGCTATGCCAAATTTCGTGCAAATCGAAAGATATATAGGTACTTTGGTGCACCATTTACCGTAAATAGGACGAAAATATATGGGAGCTATATCTAAATCTGAACCGTTTTTTCCCAATTTCAATAAGGCTCGTCCTTGGACCAAATAAATGAGCTGTACCAAATTTCATCCATTTCGGATCAAAGATGCGACTTAAAAAATGATTCTATACATATTCTCAAAAGGAACCCTGTGTCTATCTCGTTCCATTTTGCCTGTTACAAACATATGCACAAAGACAAAGACCCTGTACCAAAGTGTGGTGAACGGTATAAAAATGTGATATATCGGTCCACGTTTTAGTATAGCCACCACATAACGATGCCCCCAAATATTTGGTATTTTGAGATATTTAAAACGTTTTTTAACAGAATTGATTGTTATTTGGTACTTTAGGGTTCCCATTGGTTAGCAAATCTCCCTTTTGAGGATTGACCCATATAACGGTACCCCCATTTGCATGATCTTGTAATTAAAGGTCAATCATCTCACTTTCATACACTGGTAACTTTTGTGAATCATCTTCTTGCACCATAACATTAAAATTTTGTAATTGTGACCTTTAAAATTTTTGATATTTTATGGTCTAGACCTACAAGAAAAACATACAAAAATGAAGTTCTTGGTTTATTTTGTCCACCTAACTATAAAACAACAACACCAAAATTATGTCACTTCATTTTCTTATCCTTTAAGTCTTCAGTACTTATATACAAAGTTACAATGCACGTCCGTTTGTCAGCCGGTTTAAAATCATAAAAATTTAAAATCGTGAATGGGGAGAGGTGTACCCTTAAACGACCCATACCAAAAACTAAACGTTGGCGAGAACCGAACCTACACAAAAAATTTTTCATGACGATTTGTCTACAACTGCGGACGGTTTGTAACTTTGCACATATATATTTCCAGATTTGAAGAGAAGAAAAATAATTTAAAAACATTTTTGTTATTTTGTTGTTGTTGTTTTTTGAATGGCAGCATACAATAATAATTTTGCATCGAATATTAAATTTATTTATATATTTATACATAGCTATGGTTTAAACTAAACCTTCCTTATAATTAATAATTATAATTTAACATTTATAATTAATAATTATAATTTCTTAGTACTGTTTCCAACATCGACAAAAATCATTGTTTATATTACACGGGTTTCCATCGAAACATTGCTATAGGTTTGTAGAAATGTAAACCTTTTGCGTCATTTCTTAGATTTTAGAAATCGTCAAAAAAATCCACAATTTATGCTGTAAGTCTGTGGAATATTCTTTGCTTACATAAATTAAGCAAAATTATCAATAACTGGCACAGAAATTGTATCAGCAGGATTTTATATAATGTCGTTTATTTTTGTACTATTCATACAAACTACATATGCATGTACTCTATTTCCTTTCTGTAATATGAATAGCCGGTTTAAAATCATAAAAAATTAAAATCGTTTTCACTTGAAATTTTGGGGACATTCCCGAATTAAATCGACCCATACCAAAAACTAAACGTTGGCGAGAACCGAACCTACACAAAAAATTTTTCATGACGATTTGTCTACAACTGCGGACGGACATACACATATAGCTTGTCCAGATATGAAGATTGGTGTACTTAAAGCCGGGGTTTGGATGAACATTTTGTGGGGGGAAAATACGATGGCAACATACAATTATAATTTTGCATCAAATATTAAATTTATTTATAGCTTTATACATATCTATGGTTTAAACTAGGATATATCAACTTCATTTATAATTAATAATTAGAATTTCTTAGTACTGTTTTCAACATCGATAAAATCATCGTTTATATTACACAGGTTTCCATCGAAACATTGCTATAGGTTTGTAAAAATGTAAACCTTTTGCACCATTTCTTAGAGTTTGGAAATAGTTACAAAAATCCGCCATTTATGCTGCAAGTCTGTGGAATATTCTTTGCTCACATAAATTAAGCAAAATTATCAGTAACTGGCACAGAAATTGTATCAGCAGGATTTTATATAATGTCTTTTATTTTTTTGTACTATTCATACAAACTACATATGCATATACTTTATTTCTTTCTGTAATATGAATAGGTCTCATTATTAGACAAACAATACCTATTTCCGGATGAACATTAAAAATTAATGTAAAATTTCTCGCAGTTACCACACCTGATTGTATTTTATAAAGGCTATAAATCTCTTAAATCCTAGAAAATTCAATTGCAGATGTCACATTTCCTCAAAACCAAATAGGGTTGGCTTTTACTTCCTGACCATGAAATTGTCATTCCATAAAAAATTAAATCTGGAACATCATATTCCATGAAAAAGGCCAAGGTTAATATGATTACCAAAAACCAAAATAAAAAAATAAAAAATATTCACAAAAAAATTAGTCCTCAAATTTTTAAGATAAAGAATACCAAGAAACTGTGCACGAAAAACGCAGGATTACATAATAAATATAGGCAAATGTAACCTAAACAAGCCCACACACTCAATAAAAATAAGTGTATGTTCTTATTTTTTGTTCACAGGCCCATTTACCCGAGAATTTTCAACAAGAAGTTAATTACAAAAAACCAAACAATAACAACAACACAATTATACGCGTTAATGTCATATTTATGCTAAAACCTTAAAAAACAACAAAACGGAGTCTAAGGTCATTGGTGTTGTTAATAAAACATCGAAGACATTTAGAACACAGTCGCAGGGCAGACAATACAAATTTCGTTTTTTCGTGTTCTTCTAAAAACCAAAATAATTCATAAATCATAAAAACTCAGTGTGTCATAAAAAATATTAACAACTCTGCTGTGAACTGCTCGGAGCAAGGACATTTACCTACATAAATAAAAAACGTCTCACACACACGGACAAAAAATCTGAGCATTTCTAGGAGAAAACAATTCTCAACAACAAAGCCAATTTTTTTGTTGGTAAATGACCTCAGATATGGAAAAATAATATTGGAAGTTATTTGAGTTTTCATCTTCTTTGTTGGGTTCGTTTTTTTCGAAGGATGATTTGTTGTGATATTTTGTGTGCGCGAGTCTTGTTATCTGTTTATTATCTTTGGCAAGCGTTGATGCATTTTTTTATGATACCACATTGATGTTGTTGTTGTGCTTTAGTTACACGCTTGTTACGCAATTGCCGTTACACCAATTGCCCGCCCAGGTATTGGTTGTTATATTCCTTTCGATTATTACAGCGGTAAAGGTAATAAATCATAAAAATATGTTTTCGTTTCTGTTTTGTGTGTGTGTTGGAGAAGACACCATACAAAATCGAGAAAAGGATCACATAGTCTGTCCACTTTTTGTTTTGTTAACAGTGGGCTAAGAAATCTTGTAGTTGTTATTTTTTTAAGGTGAGGTGTCGTAAAATTAGTCTAATATGTTTTAATACGAATCAAAATGTACATTATTTTACTTTACTTTTTACTTTTTAAGCAACAACCATAATTTAATAATTATAATATTAGTCGATTATTTTGAATCTGGATTAAGTTCATATTAGTTCCTGATACAAATTTTGGTTTTTTAGAAAAGTTTCCAAAACATATTACTTTATATATCCTCTCATGTTTAATTAATACAAATTAACAATATTTTTGAAACTAATCAAAACCAGTCCTTTAAGTATCTCAATATAAGAAAAAATTGACTTAAACCGCTTTCAAAATAAACGATTCATATGTTATTAGGTAATCACTTCTCCCTAAATTATGTTGGGGATTAAAACTAGATTTACGGACCGAGTCAATTTAAAATTTTAATATTAATTAAAAAAGGCCAAATGTAGACAATTTGTGAAGAAGGTACAAGAGGTAGTCAATCCATTAGACCTAATTTATCTAGGTTTATTATTTTAGAACGATAGCAAGGTTTGCAACACTTCCAAATATTAACTGGTGACTTCATCTGTCAGTTAAAATAAATATTTAAGATATAGTTCATTAATTTCGATATTTTGGGGACTTCGTGAATGTTTTTTTTTTCTTCAGTCAAATTCACTGCAATTTTATTGATTTTTCTCTGTGGATAGAAAATTTCCCTATAGGCGCAAGAGTCCGTTTAGCCCCCATTATACAGTATTATGAGGATTTTCCTACAAGCCTCGTTATGGGTATTATCATGGTACTTTTCGACTGTAATTTGGTGGGTAAACAACTTCTTCACAGAATATTTTCAAACAAGTTTCTATGGTTCTATATATCCCTGATACAAAAGTCATGCATCATTTTCGGTACGTTCCAGGTGCCAATTTCCTAACTGAGAAACATCTGCTTTATTTTTTAATTTCAATGGGTTATCTATATTAATAAAGAGTAAAATGAGTGACTCACTTAACGTTCTGACGAAACGGCTAAAGGTATAATCTTGAAATTGCGGTAAGGGCCACTCTTGGTGCCAGATAAGGCACGAAAAATGCTAAAAAGTACTAACTGTGGTACCTAATTTATTTGGCTAACTGGAGAAGCTAGAACTCTCAATTTTAGAGTGAGGGACACTTATCGGGTGTAGGATAGATGTACCAACGTTTTTATACCCTTCACCGCACTGTGGTACAGGGTATTATGTCTTTGTGCATATGTTTGTAAAAGGCAAAAGGAATGGTTCCTTTTGGGAATATGCATAGAATCACTTTCTGAGTCGATTTATGCATATCCGTCCATGTATTGTTGTGAAAAAAGTACAGGTTGCATTTTTTATCCGATTTGGATGAAATTTGGCACAGCTCACTTATTTGGCCCAAGGACGAACCCTATTGAAATTGAGAAAAATCGGTTCAGATTTAGATATAGCTCCCGTATATAGTTTCGTCCGATTTAAGGTAAATGGGCACAAAATTCCTTATATATCTCTTGGCACAGAGTACTGAGTTAGGTCCAGAATGATGTGTGCAAAGTTTCGTAAAAATCGGTTCAGATTTAGATATAGGTCCCATATATAGTTGTGTCCGATTTTATATAAATTGTGCACCAAAGTCCGAAATTTGGTATAGGATACTGAATTGAGTTTAGAACGATGTGTGCCAAGTTTCGAGAAAATCGGGTCAGATTTATATATAGCTCCCATATATATTTTCGTCCGATTTAAGGTAAACGGGGCACCAAAGTTCCTGAAAATCATTCGATTTGCACGAATTTTGGCATAGCGTATTGAATTAAGTCTAGAATGATGTGTACACCTCCTATGTATATTTTCGTCCGATTTTAAATAAATTATGCACTAAAGATGGCAAGTTTGCTTCAAATCAGTTCAGATATAGATATATGGTAGCTTCCATATATAATTTCGACTTATTTATTGAGATTAAATTTTAAACAGTGCAGCATACCGAATAGCGTGTGTCAAGTTTGCTTTAAATCGATTTACACAAATATGTCCCACTGTGCGCAAACGACTCTAAACTCGCCCAAATCAAATGAAATTTAGCATAGGTTCCAGAAAGTCATAAAAATCACATATTTAAGTTCGTTCAATTTCATGTCAAAATTCCTTAAAAAAGGCGACGTCTTTTCGGATACATATGTTGAATATACCCAAAGTGGTGAAGGGTATCATATAGTCGATCCTTTCTTAGGCTCTGAATATACAAATGTCGTTACGTTTTTAATTTGTTTCTTTTTTTGTGCAAATTCATCTGCTAATTAAATTCAAATTTGTAAAGTATGGCATTTGACTTCAAAGTCCTTTACGGCCAGTTTTTTTGTAGTAACCGGTTATTTCCATACAAACTACATTAATCGTTTTCACTTAAAAATTTATTATCTTCGAAATATAAGTCGTATATTTATATTCAGCTTATTTTGAAATTAGGGCGGTTTGTATATTATAATAAAAATTATATGTTTAGTAAAATTGTATTTTTTTTTTGTCCGAAAAAATATGTCAAAATAAATCGAAGCTCCCTATTTTTTCCTATCAGTATGTAGGCCCACTGTAATTTCTCTCGTTCACATAGTTGATTTCAAAATTTTCTTGTTTTCCATTGCCCTTTTATCATCGTTATATGGTGGTTTAGTGAAATCACTTTAGCCAAGATTTTTTGTTTCTTGTGTAAAGTGTTACCAACAAATACATATTTTCCCGTCAATAAGAAAAAACAACACAAAATCTCTACAAAAACTGGCCTATATGATGGCCAGTGTTTACGTTTCTGGCTTTCTTTCATACCATCTTTTTCTGTTTTTGGGGTGTTTGTATTTCAGTATCAACTGATCGCGCCCTCATAGCTGGCGATAACAGAAACCACCAATGAAGTATGTTTTTCTTTCGATTCATATTTTTGTTGTTGTTGTGTTGTTTTGCTGTAATATTCGTACAGATTGTTTTTCTGTGTATGTGTTTTTGTCTTGTTGGCATTTAGTTGTAAGAAACTTTCTCTTTTGCATGACTGAGATCAAGCCCTTTTTTTCGCCAGTACTGTTGTTGGTGTAGTTGTCATATTGCAATATGCCACAAAAAATATGATTTATGGTTATATCCCTTATTAATATTTTACTAGCTCTGCTGCCGGTGGTAGTGCTGCTAACAAGAATGGTAGCAGAGAAATTGCTTGTCTGTCTGTCTGTCCACTTATTGTTAATCACAATATGCAATTTTTATTTGGCGCCTGGCCTATTGTCGATTTTTTGAAAATAAACAAACCATTGTTCGTTTAAGGAAGTCCGGATGGAGTATCAATAAAACGGTTGTAGCAAATGTTGTCAGTAGTCATATTGCAACATTGTTGAAAGGTATTGTATTGTAGTATGTTTTAATTGATCAGGGATATATAATACGAGTAGTAGTTAGTAATTTGTACTAGATTTAATTTGTCAAGGAGTGTGTGAATAGAATTGAAACAATTTAGTAAATAATTGTTGTTAGAAATAAAGAAAAAATGCATTATGATTAAAATAATGGAGTATAAAGTGCATTTTGTATAAATTATAAATTTTTATATAATAATATGATATGCAGCAGTTCTCCCTCTGTTTATTCTGAAACATCGCACTTGAAAAGTTTGTACAATACTTAAACTACAGCCTAGGCAGGTCTCATTTCCGACATTGCATGAAGCGGCCATCATATACATTTTGGCGTGATGCCAAGCGTTAGGGCTTTGTCGAAGTTCAGACATCGTATCTCTTATAGGTGTAGGCTGAGGTGATCCTGGAATGTCACATATAAAAAGGTTATACAATACTGATACTACAGCCTTATTTAAAACATTGCATTTCAAACATTCAGCAGTAAGCTTCTCTCCATGGGAATAGGCGCATCATATGGAAATCTTGTACATTAGTCTGGTCAACAACAATCGTCAATCCAATTTATATTCTAAATTTGTCTGTAACATATTTAGAGAAAACTGGGTGGCCCAAAACCATCGAAGGCAGTCTTGATAGAGAAATAATCATTCCGAAATATTCCCAACGTGCGATGATCTGATCCAGGTTTCGGTATTGACCCTATGACAGGAACCTCAAGATTATTTCCTTGGTATTTTTAATATGTCTGGATCAAGAAAACCATCCTTTTATAGCGCCGCATGCTTATTATTGAGGCACACCTTTTAATTTCGATTTTAGCTGCTGCTTCGATTTTATTTTTTTTTCGGAGATGATGAATTTAGGCCGCGAATATCCAATTATAATTCTGATGATTAAATCTGTTGGAAAATCAATGATCGGAAAGAAGGAAAATCAATGATCATATTGTAGAAGACATTGAATTCTTCTGAACTGTTCCCCGGTGATTTTTCTCAAAATAAAAGTGTCCAAGCAAAAGGCGGAGCAACGCTAAGAATGTTTTGGTTGAAATCCACTATTAGTTCGCAATCAGGAATATTAAAAACTATTATTGGTATAGGGTTTCCGGGATGAACGAGTATACACTCAATTATAATTTGAAGGGTTTATTAAATTTGCAATTCCGTTTGCAACACCTCAAAATATTCAATATTCAGATTAACATTTATATCGTTGTAGCCATCTATCGGTTGAAAACGCGATAGTGTTTGCAATATGTAAGAGTAACAAGTGCCCCCAACATCTTTCACAGATTTTAGAAGTGTTGTATTTTTCATTCCTTCAAATATTATCTTCAAAATTTCAAAATTCTATACGTTCCACCAAATATAATCGCCAAGAATTTCATATTATTCATTATTTTTTAACATTTAACAAATTTCCAAAACTACGAAATTTAAAATATTGCTCCATTTGTCTACTCTATTTATAGTAAACTTATTTCAACCCTATACACTAATGACGATTTTTAGATTCAATCGCATTCTAAGTGTAAATTTTTTAGTACAATAAATATATAGTTCCTACACTATCGGGTTCAATAAGGAAATCCACAGCATAACCTAAGCCCTGTACATAAATTCTCATAAGATTCAATCTCTATTCATTCAATCAATACTAAATGTGCAAATACTGAATCATATACAAATCTTTAAGAATTGTTTAATTACAACGGTGCCTACGTTATTCAGGATTCTAAATTTGTATTCAAAATTTTTAGTATATTTTAACTTTTCGAAGAAATTTCCAAAACTACTTTCTCATCTCAACCATGTATAATAGCGATCTCCATATCAAATTTCAATATTCTAGTGTAGTTCATGAAATAAATATCATTTGTACTAAATTTATATAGAATATAGAATTTCGATATAGAATTTCGTGTAAAAATGTGTACCATTTTCGCATATTCGCATATTTCGCATAACCTATTGTCTTGGGGATGTCAGACATGATTTTCAATCGTCTGGCGTTCAATTCAGTATATTCAATGTCTTAAGCCAGTTTTCACACCTATGTGTACTTTAGTAACTAGTTTTCTACTGGCAACAATTTACCATGCTTAACCCTTCATAAATGTCCCGATAAATTTTATGTATTTTGAATTCCAAACCAATTGTATTTAACATAAAATTACTATGAATTTCAGTTGGTGAGATATGACATTTTCTCTGCCATGTCGACAATTTGAAATTGGTAGACTTTTTTACTAAATTTACAAATTGCACAATTGATTAAACGTCAAAGTATAACATGGCGTAAGAATAGCTACAAATTAGGTCATTCGTATCTGTGATGTCGACTACTGGCGCACTCTCATTATTGTTTTTACATAATGGCAAAAATTTAACACTTGTATACTGTTCAATATATTTTATTATTCAATATACAAAACAAATACTTATCTATTTAATTTCCTTTTCACTTTCAGAAACATTTTATCACATACCGAAATTGTTAGCAACTCATTATCAAACATTAACCTCCTGCCCTTTGCAATCATATGTTACAAAATGGAAATGATGGCAATCATGTCTTCCTTAATATAGTTCTCATTCTTGACACCTTCCACACAGAAGACATTTTGTTAGAGGTAACGTCAAAACAAATCGTTAAAAAGCTATAAAACGACAAGTACTTTCCGTCTCACACGATTGGCACACCGCCTAACCACAAATGATAGATACTAGAGCAGCATGAAACCACCACAGAGAAAAAAACAAAATAACCAGAAACATATTACTTAACTTTGATTTCATTGAGCAATAAAATATAGAATATCATCATTGCTAACAACAACAACAGGAGCTGTAATAAACCCAACAAAATAAAACAAGTCATAAACATCATCATTACTATTCAACACTCTTTGTGGGCAATGCAATGGGGGATATATAGAGACATAAAGAGTAGCAGCAATTCTCTGCTACAAAATAACACCTCATAAAAGTAATAAAATCTAAGAATGATGCCCCTCAGACAGACAGCCATCCAGTCAAACAAGCAACCAACCAGAAGCAGTAATGTGTCACGCTGCACATAAAGGAAGCAAGAAAGAGATTCTCTTGTTTTTTCTGTCGAATCAAAATCCATAATTATTGAATGTGTCACGGAACTTCATCAGGAAACACAAAAGTACAACAACAAACCGACAAGAAATGTCATACAAGTCTAGAATGAAATGAATTTTTATATCTTTTTTATGGGATGTCATCATGTCAAAGTCAATGGTGTTTAGTGGCAAGCGACAAGAGATCATAAAATAATCGTAAAATTAAAAGAAGTTGCAAGAGAACAGCAAACATGTTTAGACGACACAGGCTGGGTAAATTAGTGAAATCCTCTGCCAACCTGAGTGTTATGAGTATGTGTGTGTGTGCGCGTCAAACTAGAAAAGATACTCAAACAGGATCATGCCAGGATTGAAAACTCAAATATGTAAACATCATGTTGGATGTTGGAATTAAACATTATAAGATTTGTTTTAAAATTACACACACATATACATACATACGAACCTACACATTTGATTCTTCAGGGAGGATATTTTAAACTCAACGATCAACCACTCTTTTTGTTGGCGTATAGAATTGGGATGACTTCCATGGGTTGATTAAAAATTGGACGATTTTGAAATCTAACAGAATAAATAATATGAAAACATATCGACTAAAAAGGACCTCAATTTTCTTGGAGGAAGTAAAGAGATGAGTTCACTTAAAAATTAAAAAAATAAAAATAATCTGTAAAATTATTTAAAAAAAATAAAAAGTAAATATATTTTTTAAATTTTAAGACCAAAATTGCAAAAAATATATGAAAAAAACTATATGTACATGAAAAATATTTTGATTTTATACGATCAAATCCATCCAATCAATGAACAATTCATAGCAATTACAAAATAAGACATAAAAAAGTAATAAAATTCATTTCATTTCAATAAACCCACAAGAAATTATTTAATTTGGTGGCGTTAAGTCATAAAAATGCTATAAAAATCCTCTTCTACAATGGCTGACTTAATTTGTCGGTATTCTCAATGGCATCAGAAAATTTATGTTTCGTATTCACTGCCATTTTAATGGTTTCTATAACAGATTTTCTTTTTCACGTTTAATGGCGGCTTTTTGTTTTAGGTTGATTTTACGACTTTTTAATAGGGTGTTTAAATACTAATAATAATAAAATAATAAATGTTTCTATGGTATATAAAATTTTTTTTATGATATACATCTGCTATAGACTTGTTGAATAAATTCCGATATGTATATTCATGCTGTATAGTCGCTATATCTATTAGTTTGTCGGGGTATTTCCCATAGACCCGGAAAGAAATATGACATACTTATATGATACCCTACATCACTACGTGTATACATTAGATAATATAAATAAATTTATAAATATTCAATCTAAAAAAATAATTATTGTTTCACAAAATCAATTTTAGCCTTACAGTGGAAATTATCCACGGTAATAACTCGTTAAATATTGGATCAGAAATTGTTTATACTTTACGCGTAAGTTTGCTTATTTGATAGCTATCGTGAGAATTTGAGAAAATGGGACGCCTCACAACGATTGCCAAGAAAAAGTTCGTTATTTGTCATGCCGAACTAGGAAAATATCAAGGAAAAATTGTTGTAAATTTCACTTGTTTGGACCGGATGCGCCAAGTAAGGTATGACACAGAGCAAATAAAGACTTGGATACAATTCTGACCGTAAAGCGCTGCCGGAGTAGGAAATCTAGTTTTTATTGAAAAAATTATGAATAGGATTCATTATTTAAACATTTGAAATGTAGTACCAAAAAACTGGGATTGTGATAATGACCGAAACACAAGTCTCAGATCGTTCGAAAATGGATGCTTTATAATTAGGGAAAAGTGATTCAAACCCCGGACAACATAGTTAAATTATGATGAAATTGCAAAAAAGTGGACCTATACCGATAACTTTCGCAGATAGATTTTTTAATCCACTGAACACTAGATCACTGGGATCATGAAGCGAATCGAACTATTACGGTTCACTCTGCAAAAGGAACAAGGTTTCCATAGTTCGTTTTAGTTCAATTGTTCATTGCTAAACATGGATCAAAAGGAACAAGGTGGGCGAGATTGAAAACGAACGACGGGAGCAAAAGTAAATAGATGAATTAAAAAACAAGTAAAAAAGTGTAACTCGGTGTTGCCGACAGATTTATAATATTGCCACGACCAGAGGAGAAGACAGACGGGTACCACTTTCGGACATGATGTAGGTTTGGTAAATATAATAGGTTGTGCAAAGTTTGGTTAAAATCGGGCATTCCATTCACCTGATATTTGATTTACAAATATGTTGACCCTTTGTGACAGGGTAACAGAAGAAGTGGACCAATGTACCCATCTTCGGAATTGATCAAGGCTTGGTAAAGATAATATGTTGTGCAAAGTTTTGTTCAAATCGGATAGTCCGTTCGCATGCTATTATAAAATTAATTTTTAGCACAACTTTGACTACTCCGGAAGGTGGGGACCGATATTCCCCATCTTCGAACTTGAACTAAGTTTGGTAGAAATATTACGATGTGCAAAGTTTGGATGAAATCGGATACTTCCTTCGAGAGTTATCGTGCGCACCAGCCGGTCAGACAGACGTACGGATATTTTTACATTGACTCTAAATTGTCTAAAACGTATTTGGTCCAAAGGAACAAACCAATATTTCGATGAGGCACATTTTTGCCGAATCAAAGTGTATATACATTCCTATATATATATATATATATATATATATATTTTACGTACTACTTCTGAACTAGTTTGTTCTGAAACGACCCAACTCTACTTAACACCAGAAATAATAAATTGCATTTCCTCTTCCTAAAATTTCAAAGTATCGGAAATTAAACATGAAGCGATACACATAAAAATATCCGAAGGTATCAAAATCAGTATCGAAAAAGTATCTTCAAAGTCCGACTTCGGTCTTATCTTTACCATAAAATATCCGTAGCTGGCGAAAAAGTCGCCCATACTTTGACATAGCCCCATATAAATATCTCGTCCGTTTACGGATGTTAAGAGCACAACATCCCATTAAAATATTCCGCACATTTTCCAGGCGAAGGGACTTTAACAAGGCTATCAGTGGATAAGAATTTATTCCCAAAAATATCAATATAGATCCATGTTTTGAAAAAAGATTGAATAAAAAAGCCCCGAACTCCTATTCAGCATCATTGTTAATGTAGATCCATGTTTTGGCGTTCGAAATCCCGCACACAAAACCGATTTTTCCATCAAATGTGGCTATAAGTATGTAATGCACAAATATATTTTATTGAATATTTTCATCATCATTTAATAGTGAGAAATAGTGTCTGTCTCCAAAAAATGTAAACATTTTATTAATATCAAAACTATTTTCCTACTTCACCACTATTTGTGTTCATTTTTCTCTCTTTTCTTTGACAAAACAAGCACCAATAATTGTTTGGCTTTATTTTCGTATCGTCTTCCCTTACTTAGGGACAAACACACACACTCCAAATATTTTTTTATACTCTCTCTGACAAGAATTCCGTATGTAAAATGTTATTAATTGCATTCATAAAATGCAGCAATCAAACACTTTCAAAACTTAATGAACACTGTTCATATAATATACGAATTATTTTTTTCTGTGTATTATATATTTAGACAAAAATATATTTTGAAGACACATAGGGTATAAATATTCCTGTCAAACCGAATTTTAGGACGTTTTCGCTATTTTTACCTATTTTCTTACGTATGAGTAAGCAATTCTGGGTGTATCCCACACCCACACTTTTTTAATATTATTTGTATAAAAATTTTTTTTCTGCGATTATAAAACATCAATTAAAATGTACGAAGACCCAGCCAAAATTCCTGTTTTTGTTTTCAAACACATTTAAAGTGTAAGATAACAAGTATTTTTTAAATTTAATATAAGCCAATAAGAAATCTTGTTTAAGACCCATGTCAAAATTTGTTTCACACTTTTTTTCTTAAATACAAAACTTATCTCGGCAAAATATACTTGACATCGTTTATGAGCGTTTCAGTGAAACAAAACGTTTTTGGGCAAGCACCAATCAGGTTTTGGCTTACTTTTCCAACCTCTCACTTGTACTGAGACAATCGAAACAGCGGCAATGCAAATACACAACCCACAAAAACAAACGGGCTAAAATAATAAAATTCAAATATTATGAGTTTTGACAACGTTATGACATTCACTAAACCATATGCCAACTTGAGTACCGTTCCGAATCGAATCGGGTTCTCCACCTGTAGACGTGGTAGTAGGTTTGTAGTACAGGTTACCATATCAATGGTTTTATTACCGCTTTTGAACATTTCTTTTGACATCTCGCTCGTTCGCTCGCTTGTCTTTTCGCTTTTTGCTGTGTACGAAAGAGCGTTTACAACTGGTAATCATTATTTTAAATTGGCAATTTTCATCGCTCTTTTGTGTCTGTCTGTCCGTCCGCTTGTCTCCGTCTCAATGCTTGAGTGCAAATAAGCCAGTTTTGTTAAAATGTTGTTGTTGTGGTTTTGTGACTGGTGGCTGCTGTTGTCGCTGTCGCTGTCTTCGCCGTCGTTTTGCTTAATAAAAGTCAAATTTAACGATTATTTTACGCGATTATCATTAAAAGCGAGAGTGTAAATGTCGCCCATTAAAACTATTATTTGTATTGATTTTTTATTCAATCAACTGTCATTTTCGCGTTTTTATTGGTTTTTAATTCGACTGCTGTCACTGCCGACATTCGCCGTAACATTGTTGTTGTTGTTTTTTTCTGTTCGTTACGTTAACCGAAGAACATTAATATGCGCCTTTGTCATTTAATATATCGCATATACATTTGGTGTTTCGTATTTTTTTCAATTTTCAAGATTTCAAAGACGTCGTCTGTCGTTTCTGTTTTGGGATCATTAATTATAGAATTTAATGTGATTGACATCGATTTGAATCGGGTATCTGTCGGCATATTAAACTCGCCGTTTTGATTAGAGACAATTTTGTTTTTCTTAAAAGGTATTTTGTCTTTTTCGTACTTAATTAGCCGATAGATACCTGGTTTGGTGGGAAGTCAAATTAAATGCGGTATTACGTAATATTTAGCATACAAATTGTTTTGACATAAAATTTAATTTTTATGATTTGTCAAAAAGAAAAGAAATGATTTTAATGGATTTTATTAAAAGTCCATTGACTTAACGGAATTTTTGGAATATCTTATATTGACCTAGGTTATGTTTAACAAGATGGGGTTGTAGTTGCTTTTGTAGAGGACAGTGGAAGTTGTAAAATATTGGGATTACATTTCGGGATTCCGGGGCATAACAACGAATTTCTGAAATACGACGTTCGTATGCATCAAAATATACTGGAGAGGATGCCAATTGTTGGCGTTAGGTTGTTAGTGAGGCTAGGAATATGACAGCCGTATAAAATTAGTATTCAAACGTGAGTTAACATCAATATGAGGCTAATAATAAATTTATCCAATGACACACAGATCAATACTGTCATAAAACTAAATTACATTTATGGTATATTAATTTAGTCATTCAGCTTGTAACTCACCGAAATATACATTTCCGATCCTTATTGGTCTATATTCTTCATCAGGGTAAATACATGGTTTTCATCCCTATCAGATGTAATTTGATATTTTGGTTAGCAAATCTTATCGGTCGTACTGGGGCCCGCGGTTTTTTTCTCTTCTCAAAATATAAGACACCGATGAAACGTTTTGTTAATGATGCTATTCTGTGCCTTTTTTAGGAACCGTCCTCTAACAGAATAGAACTATAGAGTGCAAGCAGTTTCCAGATGTTTACATTTGTGTTTGTCTTTATTGTTGTTAGTTTAATTAACTTTAATTGTATAATAATACTAGCCCTACATTATAGGGACGAGGCCCCCTCGGTCGGCAGGGGCGCGTAAGAGTGGCGTGGGAACGATCGTAGGCCTGATCACCTGCCGGTAGATCAAGAGCCAAACATCCCTCATCGAACTAAAGACCCTTTGCCCTATTAAGGATGTAGTCTACATGGCGGACAAATTCGATCCTCTCATGGAATACTACCCCTTCAGTAGTACTTCAGCTTATCTGATCAGAGACCTGACGAAGCACCAAGGTACTTGTTACCGCGTATATTAACCGCCCCTAGGAAGTGGTCAAGAGAAGACCACAAGGGGGAGGTGCCGTAATGTCGCACGAAAAAATATTGTACAACATCGCTCTGAGCAAAGAACACCGAGAAACATAAGCGAGAATCGGGCGTTAGCTAGAGAGCCGATTACCCATCCTCAGTCTAAAAACACGACCTCTAAGGAAATTAGCGACCATCCACTGGAATTTATATAAAATTCCATCATGTCAGACTGAATCGAAAGTCTTAGCAATATCTATTAAGTTCCGTATTTCCTATCGAAACCTTTTCCACCGAAGCTAACGAAAGCTACCACACTGATGGCGATCGGAACCCCGCTTCAGTATGGGAACTAACAAAGCCTCCTTCCAATCCCCAGGGAAGTAGCATAAATTCAGACAGTTATTAAAAATAAAAGTGATGAGGGTCAAAACTACTCTACCTCCACTTTTTAACGATACATCTGATATGTCACAGGATTTACGCGATAAGCGGCGTGAACGCGCAAAGCCAACGAACCTGGGATCGACAATCCACCATCCTCCCAAAGAGATACGTTGTCCACTGAAGAACCATTAGCAGAAAATGAAATGGGAATCGTCATATGGTCGAACTCAGCTACGCTTGGCGTATACAGGAAGAAGTCAATATACGACCCTGCCAATCCATTGGGCCTAGTTGGGCTATGAGCCGCAGTCTGATAAACTGAAGCAAAGGCTCTAGAGGACCCATCTCTTCTCCAAACCTTAGCAACACAAGACTCTATATCACATGTAGATAAAATCAGTATCCCTACACGAAATACTTCCTTGACTAAGACTGCAGTACCACCCCTGCAACCTGTCAGTCTATCACCTCGAAGCTAAATCTAGAACTTGGAGAAAACTAAGTTTCTGCTAATAGAATAATGTCGGGAAGGTGATCGAGAACAAAATTCCTGAGGAAGTTCCACAATGTTTTTGAAACTAAGGATCTACAGCTTGGAAAAACGCAGTTCAATATACCTAAGCTAATACAATAGGAGCCCTTGCGTTTAAAGTCGGACAAAAATCCCTGATCTTAGTTAACGTAATGAAGTCCTCAAATTCTTTAGGCATGTTATCCAAGAATCCTCCATTATTCTCGGAAGACGAAGATCGGTTGCTGGTGGTCATGCTGGAGTAGTTGGACCGTCCTCCAAAAGCAGCAGCGTAAGACACACCGGGCTATGTCACGGAAATTCGTCTTTTTAACAACCGCCGTCCCTCCACTCACTCGATAGTGGTTAGTTTTGTTTTTCATTCATTCTTTATTGTGTTATAAAATTCGCATTTGTGTTTTCCAAATTATATCGATACAAATGCCGAATACATTATATGATGATGCATAATGGAATGACGTCCAAAAGAACGACATAAAATCCAAATAAATTTAATGTGAGAGTTCTGTGAATTATCTAGCTGAGTGTCGACAATTCAAAAATTATTGTTACAAAAACTGAGCTATAGCAAAAAAACTTTTAAACTTTAAAACATTAACAGGAACTGCTAAATATCCTTTCGTAAGGTATCACAATGAACATCTTGTTTTGTTTACTATTTCAATTAACACAATACCCATAATCCAGCCACATAATCCTTTGTTGATCCTAATCACTCCACTCTACTACTGCTATTGAGTTATCCTTTATAAAGATCTCGAACGTATAATCTTAAGTGAAGTAAATAAAGCAATTACGCCCCCGATTACCTTAAATGGCCATAATCACGCTTAAGCCATTTAACCACAATTCATCAAACAAAGAATTGCTGCTTGGCAAAATTGCATTTGCATGTCGTCTGTCATTTGTGATGGGATGACTAGGCACCATTGACTTGATTCATGGCAACGGTTAGTTGGCGAATAAGTTGTGGCAGATTTAGCAAGGAAGAGTGTAAACAAACAATGTATTAAAGAAGGGATTATGGTTACTTCTGTATTATTGGCAAAAGTGGAAATAGTTTAAGTGGAACCCTTGAGGTATTGCTCAAGGATAATGTTGTGTTATGACCAACAAAAGGATTAGTGGCAAAGTCAAGTAGAGGTTAATCCATTGGCTTAAAGTGTGTGTGTGTTTAGTTTTATTTACAGTCATTTGAGGATTATTCTCTGCAGGAGCATGACCTGCTTTTGTAAATGGATTTAAAATTTGCGTATCAAATCCTGGTCAAATAGTTAACAATAGCTTATCTTTTATTTAAATCTTTCGATTTTTATCTCGTGTTTTATCTCTCATTTTGCATGAATGTAACCTACCAAATATAGAAACCGCCTACCTGTTCACATTGCTTACACTCTAATCCATTTGTTATGGTTTATCATAACTGGTATGGAAATTTCTTTGCTAATATTATTGACAAAATATGACCTACTTTTGAAAATGTCTAAATAAAGAATTTGTCTTTCTGTGTGAAGACAAAGGCAATTTATGTGGGTGTTCAACAACTTTACTTAAATTAAGCAACCTTTTGTAATATCAGGTAGGTGGAATGTGCTAATTTTTATGAGGTTTTTGCACACTAACTTATCCTTTTACAAACTTCCAAACATAAAGTTTGAATTTTTATAATATTTCTCACGATTTTATTAGTTTTTTTTTCTTGAAGTGCAGTAGCATGCAACAGTAAGTGGCGGAATTTGAACCCATCATTTGGTGGATCAATAAATCATAACCGAGAAACTTTTCAAATTCCAATTTACAGTTGTTGTAGTAGTAATAACTAAATTAATCGTTTATAATTTCAAATAAAGTTCACGCGGGGTTAATTCGTGATCAGTTGTTTTGCTAATTAAGTTGTTCTTTTGGCAATTTCTTCATTTGCAATAGGTCTTTTGTTTGTTCTTATTAAGAAATAAAAAAAACTGCAATATTTATATCGTGAAACAACGCAAATAGTAAACTAGAAGTGGGAATTTCGTAAACAATCGTGGGATGATGGTGTAATAAAACTAGTTCACAATTTGTGACGAGTTTTTTTTCCAAATTCGGAACGAACCTCTGTACAAGTTTCCGATTCGGATGCCGAATTCGTATCGAAAAAATCGAAAGGAACAGTCGAGCTTATTTAGGAATTCTAAGCTAATTCGGGAAAAAATGGGAGTTTTGACGGAATTTTCTATTTTCGGACAAAACTCTAAAGAAAACTTCGAAAATGAACTGAAAATAGAGAGATTTTCGGATTTTTAGAAAGGGAGTATTCAGAAAGGAAAGTTTTATTCGCAAATCTTAAAAAAATTTGTTGATTTTTACAAAATTCTGACATAGTATAGTTAAATTCAAACTCAGAATATATATATATATAATTATTATTTTTTTATTTCAATATATTTATATATAAATCCTTCCATTAGCAACATTTGGACATTACTGATGAGGGCTTCTATTTATAGTTCCATATTTTTAAAATATTTTTATTTCATTTTCAATTCACTTTTTACCTTTGACCTATCAATGAAAGAGAATAGTTAGTTTTTCAAAAATATGTTTATTTTTCAATTTAATCACATGAAACTTCAATACACGTAGTCCAATGATATCACTTGATTAAAATAGTTTTCCTCAAGGTGTTCAAAATAGTGGTTTACAACTGTAAATGCATCTTCATTTGAGTTAAAACCCTTGCCAGCAAGGATTTTTTTAGATTTGGGAACAAGTAAAAGTCACTGGGAGCTAAATCAGGAGAATAAGGCGGGTGGTAAAGCAACTCGTACCTTAATTCGTTGATTTTAGCCATTGTTAAAACACTCTTGTGCGCTGCGTTGTCTTGATGAAAAATTATATTTTTGTGTTGTAAGCCAAGACGTTTTTTCTCGTATTTGTACATTTAATTGATCCAAAAGGTTGTAATATTATTCAGAATTTATTGTTTTACCTTTTTGCAGATAGTCAATCAGCCGATTGAATTGTTTTGGCCTTTTTTGGGGCACTTCCTCCAGCTTCAGTCCATTTTTTGGATTGTTCTTTTGTCTCTGGAGTATAGTGGTGGATTCATGTCTCATCAACAACTATGAAACGACGCATAGAATCCATTTTATTTTGCTTAAAACTATCCAAACAAGCTTTAGAAATGTTCATTCTTATAAGTTTTTGATCGACTGTTAACAAATGCGGCACCCATCTGGCAGACAGCTGTAGTTCTTCATGCATTATTAAATGGACTCGATCATTTGAGATGCCCATGATATTAGTAATTTCACGCACTTTTATTCGTCGATCATTTAATACCGTCCACGTCCACTACGTGGTTCATCTTCAATGCTTGTACGACAACGTTCAAATTCAGCAAGATAGATATTATAACATTAATGCAAATCCTTGACCCTTTTATGAGGAAGGTACCAAAGGAGTGGATCGATTGTCCACATAGTTCTCTTGGAATAAATATTACGACGGTAGAACATTTGTACATCGACTCCAAGTTGTCGTTTTTCATCGAAATACACATGGGGTCTAAAACCAATATTTCAGTGAGACACATTTCTGAGGTACGATCTATTATTTCTACAATCGCTCAACGACTAGGCATACAATCCCGATTTAAATAATTCTTAAAAAATTCAACAGTGTTGTTAATTTGCAGATTCCTTTCTAGTTTGTGGGATTATTATTGATATTGTAAATAAGGATGTTGACTTTTCACCGTGACTAAAATACTCTCATTGCATCTAATAATGAACTGATCACAGTGAAGGTAGCATAAATACATTTCAGGGGCTCGATTAGTTATACCCACTTAGTATACATACCATTGTATCAGTCAGCGGTTTAGATTTCAGTTCAAAGTTTGGATGCAATCGGTTACTCCCTTCGAGAGCTATCGTACGCACCAGCCAGACAGACGGTCGGACATTTGTAAATCGACTCCAAATTGTCTGAAAGGGATTTGGCCCAAAGAAACAAGGGGTGTATTTTAGAAACTGGCACTTTCATAGTCTTTATTCAGTGACCATTGACGTTAACCCTTTTATTGTTTTTGTCGAACATATTCGACATTTAAAATAACTATCTTCCTTTGCAAATTTTCGGTTATCCTATGTACCGTTACAATTGATGTCTTCGTTTTTGCTGAAAGACAGACAAAACTGTTCGAGGGTTAAAATAAGAATTGCTTTTTTTCTAAACTCTGTGCCTTCATACGATTTTAAGTACAAAATTTTAGATTTTTATTCCGACAAAAATTTTTTTTGACACTGAAAGGGTTAAACAAATCGATAATTTATCGATAATTTATATTTCAAAAGTCAACCGTTTCGAACCAACGTAGGAGTAAAAAGTATGCCCTCTGTGACCCCTTACTGTTTACAATTGTGTTGGATGAAAT
>NW_026888157.1:0-90994 GCF_032173495.1 Musca vetustissima | reverse complement strand
TAGAACCAAGAATATAATTCCACGAAAAGAATAAATGTTTCCCCAGTAAGTTTTTTAAATGACTCTGCGTTAATAGCATATCCACAGGCCATAGTTGAAGGGATGATACTAAAATTTTTAATTAATTTTTCATCAACACCAGGTTGGCAAAACACCTAGCAGTATTGCCATCGTTTGTTGTTCCGGATACTGGCTTAGGTGTGTCAACAATAATGTGCATTTCTTCCTTCAAATCTTTAATGATACGTGCCTTCCTTTCTTCGAAAAGTGGCCGATCGGAGCTATTAATTTTCCACTTTTTCAAAACCAGTCGGTATGAAATGTGCAATATACATTATAAATATCGAATCCTTGCATGTAAGGTAGACAGGCCGTATTCGTATAAGTTGATGTTTGGTGTTAGTGATGAAATTTTGTTGTAATCATTCATTACTTTTGGTGTTATGTGCTTATAGCGAAAACCATAAATGTATGTAAAACCGTGTATATATGAATGTTACACCAATGATATTTTTCAGGGCTCATAAAGTGGACCCTTCACCTCCGGTATTTTAGAAGACTCTTACAACCGATTTCGTTGTAATTTAAATTTTTATTTAGAAAGACATTTGGAATAAATGTATATTCAGTGCATGAGTTTAAAATCAACGTTTGGAGCAGCTTACTTAAATACCCTCATTTTCATACTCACACCCAGTACTCTGGAACCTTAGGATGGACATTTTGAACTTGTTTTTTTCTTATCTGCTATGCTGTGATCATATTTGATAAATTATATCAAAAGTCATATTTGATAAATTATATCAAAAAAATTCACAAATTTTTAATTTTATTTGAACAAAACCTTAAAAAAAGCTTCCTACACCAAATTGGCATTTGTCAAAAAATTGCCATAAATCCGAGAGTCGCAGGAAGTCGCAGGAAAAAATTTAGTATGATGTTCTAGACAGACACACAAGAAAAATAAAACAAAATCAACGCTGAACTCGACTGCACTCCATACTAAACCCCTATTTTAATTGAAGGAATTCAAAAAAACGGACCTTACATATATTTTGCCCGAAACACCTAAATTAAAATAACTTGTGGGTTATATAACTATACCATTTAATTAAATACCAATACTACATATCAAAAATTGACAAAATTCTATAATAATATATTCACAGAATGCACACGACCATCGCAATTTTACAGCTAAAAAATACCATTTTTACATTGGAAAAAATTTCTATTTTAAATGTACCGTTTTTCCGTTCTAGCTTATTAATTACGATTATTTTATACGGACTTAAGTACTCTCAACACTCTACTTTAAAACTGCATTAATGTTTTAAAGTTTCCTTCAACTTAATTTTTTTATTTCTGCGCGCTAGATCGGTATTTTTTCCCACTGTGCAATGGTTGCCTTCAAGAAAGGGCACAGGCAAGTTATAAAAAGGCAAGAGATAGATACATTGACTTGTCCTTTCAAGAGCTCAAGCTTAAAGGTGAATTGGTTGCGGCTGCAGAGAAAGCCCAGGCAGCAAAAAAATCCTGGGAAGAAGAGAAAAAAATCTCTTGAAAAAACTGGATCTTTCGGAGAAGTCTCGGGAAGCAGCGGAGACCGAACATGACTAGTTGGTGATAAGAAAGGTTGCCAATGGCAATAAGGAGCGGCAATTGGCCATGAAAAAGAATGATGCGGTGGCTGGTGCGGAGAAACCAGTTTATAAAGGAAGACTTGCTGTGAACTGTGCGTCGCTAGTGGGTACTTGTTTTGCCGGTAGGAAGATGAAGCCGGCAGAAAATGGCTCTGAACCCACAACAAAATGTGATAGTGGTGATAAGCAGAAACCGCTAGTTACGGATGTTCCGGTCAGGAAGATTGTCGATATAAATCGTGGAAATTCGACCGGGAATTAGATTCAGCAGTCACATTCAATACGCAGCCAACGTTAGATGGTGCACCACGTATGAGGTTTACAAATGGCACCTGGAAAATGATGCTGCCGGCCAAAGATGCGGACAAGCCACTTGGAAGCCGTATGATCGGGAAGATGACGAAGACTATAGCCAATGGTTCTGGATGGAAGATGACGCCGGCTGACAAAGGTGGAGGTGCCAACATTAGAAGCTGGTTGGAAAGATGGCGGTGGTACCTAGAGGCGATCACCTAGCTGGTTTTTTATTTCTTTATAATTCAATTTTTGATATTTTATAATTTTTATATCTTGGAACAGTTTATATTTCATATTAATTTTCTGGCCCGCAAGATGTTCACGTAGCGAACATGGTTTTTAAATAATAATGATAGTGTGCGTCTCTTGTGTAGATGAGAGAATATTTAGTTAAACAGGGATCTATTTTTGTCTACAGTCCACTTGAGATAAGAGATTATTTTGGCTGAATATTTGTACACAATAATAAGATAGGAGTTTTCTATTGTCGCATGTGGTATGTTTGTGAGATTACGGGGAGTTATCTTCACTACAGACTGATAAGCATGTGTAGCGTGCTTGCCACATGGGAGAAAAATAATAGTTTGCGTCCACTCCATGTGTTATGGCAGATGCACTCTCACTCTCTTTTACACATTAGTTTAAGATAGGTTAAGTCATATTGTAATACTTAGTTCTTAATGAGCACTTTTTATATTAATAAATTAGTGTGTAAATGCACAGCAAATAAGAAACATACGTGCTATCACTCCGCGGACAATATCCGCGTAATATAGATCAGATCCCTAGTTTTTCATTGGTCCTTCGAGCCGATCAGTGACTGATTGTGGAGGAAATTGATGCTGAAGAATTTGCGTCAAAGGTCAAGAAAATTCTCTCAGCTTGGAGAAAATCCAAAAAAAAAAAAACAAAAAATAATTAAAAAACAAAATGCTGAGTCAAAAGGAGGCTGCGGCAAGGAAGACGGCGGTGAATGCGAGACATCATTGCCGTAGCAGAGAAGAAGAAGGAGATGCAGTGGAAGTACGAGGCAGTACATTGCAAACCTTCAGAATGCCAAAAGGAGACTGCGGCAAGGAACAAGACGGTGACGGCGAGACATTTAGCCAGCGAAGCTTCGATGCTGAGCATAGCGGCTGCAGATGAAGATAAACTAGGCAGAGCCTCGGCACCGACCCTGGAGTGGGAGATAAACAATCTTCTAAATAATATTAACATGTTCGCAGAGAATATCGATCGACTATCTGCGACTGTGGTACCGAACCTGTATGACTTCATAGAAAGTCTAGTGAGGGACGCATCCGATGGAGTAAAAGGCGATCCCGTGGTGCGGGATCGGTGGATGGAGATATTGGAGATGAAATTCAATATGGCAGGAGGTTTTAGGCCAGTCTAAGAACAAATGGGCAGCCTTCAAAGAGCATTGTGGAGAAAAGCCGTGACATGGCGGAGTTACGGGCAAGGAATAAAGAGCTAGAAGTTGCTCTAAAAAGATCGGAAGACGCCAATGTTTGCCTCCAAGAAAGGGCACAGGCAAGTTATAAAAAGGCAAGACTTGTCCTTTCAAGAGCTCAAGCTTAAAGGTGAATTAGTTGCGGCTGCAGATAAAGTCCAGGCAGCAGAAAAATCCTGGGAAGAAGAGAAAAAAATCTCTTGAAAAAACTGGATCTTTCGGAGAAGTCTCGAGAAGCAGCAGAGGCCGAACGTGACCAATTGGTGATAAGAATGGTTGCCAATGACAATAAGGAGCGGCAATTGGCCATGAAAAAGAACGATGCGGTGGCTGGTGCGGAGAAACCAGTTATGGAACAATGTCCAGTTGGGAAGTTGAAGCCGGCGAACAAGGAGCAGGTACATAAAGGAAAACTTGCTGTAAACTGTGCGTCGCCAGTGGATACTTGTTTTGCCGATATGAAGGTAAAGCCGACGGACAATGACTGTTACCCGACAGCAACAAATGATTGGGGCTGTGAGCAAAAGCCGATGGTTTTTTATATTCCGACGAGGAAAATTACGGCTAGAAAGGTAGACATGAAGATGAAGCAGGCGGACAATTGCGATAAACAAACAATACAAGATGATTGGAACGGTAAGCGAAGGCCGAAAATTATGGATCTTCCGGCCAGGAAGATTGTCGATATAGATCGTAGAAAGGCGGCCGGGAAGTTGGATCCAGCAGTCACAAGCCATACGCAGGCAACGTTAGATGGTGCGCCACGGAATAAAGATGACGTTCTGTCGAAGAGGAACGAATTTGGTGCCAGGAAATATGATGAAGCAGAAGGGGAAGGTTTTCCCACCAAAACGAAGTCTGCGGTCAGAAGCGGGAACAAGATGAAGAATGAACCCTCGGCTATGATGAAGTTTGCAAATGGCACAGCCTGGAGGATGATGCTGCCGGCCAAAGATGCGGACAAGCCACTTGGAAGCCCTATGACCGAGAAGCTGAGGATGACTATGGCCAATGGTTCTGGATGGAAGATGAAGCCGGCAGACAAAGGTGGAGGTGCCGATATTAGAAGCTGGTTGGAGAGATGGTTTTAACCTAGCTGTATTAGATTCTTTAAAATTAAATTCTAAACAATTCTTCTTTAATTTCTATAGTTTTGCATATTTTATATTCATTTTCTGGGACGCTACATAAGCATGTGTAGCGTGCTTGCCACATGTGAGATAAGCATCTGCCACTCCATGTGTTCTGGCAGATGCTCTCTCTCTCTTTTACACATTAGTCTAAGGTTAAGTCATATTGTAATACTTACTTCTTAAGGATTGCGTTTTAGTCAAATAAATTAGTGTGTAAATGCACAGCAAAAAATACAGACGTGCTTTCACTCCGCGGATAATAACCGCGTAATCTAGATCAGATCCCTAGTTTTTCAGTACTATGAATACAATCCACATTATTTAAATCGCTTCGCACTCGAATTGCACGAATTCTGTTATCAGAATATTTTTTTTTATTCTGATATTTCTACCTTTAATATATACCTGTGGTTTGTATATTTACCAACTGTTTGTTTTTTACCATTGCCTTTTTTCAACATGGCCTAATCTAATAAAATTAATGGGCATTTTGTATGGGAGCTACTGTTTCCGCTGCCCCTATCAAAATATTAAGTACCCTATGTTACCACAAATGTACTCAAAAATCGACTGTGAACATTTCATGAATATCCGTTCAGTAGTTTAGGAGTCTATAGCTAACACTGATCAAACAAACAAACAGAAATTCATTTATATATATATATATATAGCTTTCGTAAAAATGTGAATTGCATTTAAAATTTTAACGCTTGAACACAGACTGCCGTTACCATGGGACAGATGGGCGTATAATAATGAATATAATATTCATATAAATATTTGTCATACGCCCTATTGTTTGGCATATGAAACTTAAACCATTATAATTAATGCCATGTTCTGACGGGCATTCGAACAACGTAGTTCGCAGAATTACGTACATGAATTAACCCGTTCATACAACACTATTCTTAATTCATGTCATCAGAGTTTTTTTATTTCAAACATTTTGTTTCTTGTTTTACACCAAAATTGTAACATATTTGCGTGAATCACATATGGATCTAAATAGAAAAAATAATTCTCTTTCTCCTGACTATTATATCAACCCCTATCTCTTTACTTTTAATTCACGTTTTCCATTTTTTCTGAAAATATTGTTGTCACATGTCACATTTAAAAAATTGGAGAATTTTTGTTTGGGTTTCCCCACTATTGTTTCTCGTTTTGTACGCTAATTATAACCAAGGGGAAAGAATTGCATATTGCATTATGTACATCCTTCTGCATATATAAAAAAGTTTGAAAAATTTAAAATTTTTTTCATGCTGTCAAAATTAATTTATTTTCGATAAATTCTCTCAATTGCTAGAGATGGGACAAAATTCTTGGTGATTCAGAGAATGATTCGAATTGAACAACGTACAAAAGTCGCTGTTCGCTCAGACAATTTTGTATGGGGAACTAAGTAATTACTTCATAATTAAGGGTCGAACAACGAATGAGAGAGCGAACAACGCTTCTGTACATGGCATAACAATGTTTTGTATAACAAATTAACCCAAATGAGGAAGTTAAAAAATAATATTATTTAATTTGTATGTTCCATTGGTTTATAAAAATAATTAGTTCAAACAAAGGCTTTTAATTTTGTTATTTTTCTAAACCAGAAAGGAAAGTAGAAAAGTCGGACTGGGCCGACTGTATGATACCCTCCACCAATTTTGGTATATTGTACTTAAAATTGTTTGTAAATGTTCCCTCGAAGGAACATACTCATTTTCTACAACCTATGATAAATTTAAGTTCATTCGGGCTGATTTAGAAGCGTCTGCGTTCCATGGGACAAATTTATGGAAAACAATACACGCCATTCGGTACGCCGCACTGTTAAAAATTTAATCTCAATCAGACACCAGATCAAAATACATATGGAAGCTATGGCTGCATCTGCATGAATTTCTACAAAACCTAATAACTTCATTCAAATCTCAATTTAATACGTTGTTCAAAATTTCGTTTTAATCGGACAACCATAAGAAAATTGGTGCACCATTTATGTAAAAGCGGACGAAAATATATTTGGAGGAAATATTTAAATCTGCACGGATCTTCACGAAACTTATCACAAATCATTTTAGACAAAATTCAGTACCCTATGCCAAATTTCGTGTAAATTGAAAGATATCTAGGGATTTTGGTGCACTAATTACCATAAATCATACGAAAATATGTATGGGAGCTCTATCAAAATCTGAACCGATTTTCACGAAAATTAGCACACATCATTCTAGGCTCAATTCAGTACGCTTTGCCAAATTTCGTGCAAATCGAAAGATATTTAGGGATTTTGGTGCACCATTTAACTTAAATCGGACGGAAATATGGGAGCTATATCTGAATCTAAACCGATTTTCACGAAACTTTGCATACATAATTCTAGGCTTAATTCAGTACGCTGTGCCAAATTTCGTACAAATCGAAAGATATTTAGGGACTTTAGTGCACCATTTACATTAAATCGGACAAAAAATATATATGGGAGCTATATTTAAATCTGAACCGATTTTTCCCAATTTCAATAGGGTTCGTCCTTGGGCCAAATGAATGAGCTGTGCCAAATTTCATCCAACTCAAATAATAAATGCGACCTGTACTTTGTTTACAATTTAACATGGACAGACAGAGTGACGGACGGACATGCATAAATCGACTTAGAAAGTGATTCTATGCATATTCTCAAAAGGAACCATGTGTCTATCTCGTTTCCTTTTGCCTGTTACAAACATATGCACAAAGAAATAATATCCTGTGCCACATGTTATATGGGTACTACCCCAAAAAGAGGACGAATATTATTAATTTTTGGTAGGGAGATTTTCTACCATATACGACTACTAAATTCGAAATTGCAGCAAAATCGGTTGAAAAACGCGCTCAAGAACTCCAAAATACCGAAAATTGACGGTACCCTTATATGGGGGGTATCCGAAAAAATTGAGCTATATTCATAATTTTTTGTGGAGAGATTTGTGACCTATTAAAAACTCAATTCTAAATTACAGCTAATACGGCGGAAAAACAGATCAAAATCCCTAGAAAAAGTGGACCTATATTTATAATTTTTTGTGGAGACATTAAGTAATTAATAAGAACCCAATGTAACAAATTTCAGCGAATTCGGTTGAAAAACGCGCTCAGGAACCAAAAATACTGAAAATTGGGGGGTACCCATATATGGGAGCTATGCCTAAACTTGGACCGATGATTACAACAGACGGACGGACCTAGCTAGATCGTCTTAGAATTTTACCCTGATCAAGAATATATATATTTATAGGGTCGGAAATGATTGTTTCGATGAGTTACAAAATTAATATACCCTCCATACTATGGTGGAAGTTGTAAAAATCATACAATGTTTTAATTATGTGGTGTTGTGTTTTTATAAAACCCGTTATTATGAAAAAATTTAATGCTATAATTTTCTATTTCCATACTAAATCTCTTAAGTGCAGTATATCTATGTGTTCTGAAGTAAAATTTAAAAACACTTCAAACGAATCGAGTGCTGATCAAAAAATGTTTGCCATAGTAAATGTTTTAATTACGTGACCACCACTGTATATGCAAAGCCCAGTACATTTCATATATGTATATGCAATACACTAAGTGTAATGAAGTTGTATATTTGTGTGACATTAATGAATATAGCTTTAATACATTTTCACGATTAGCATTGTCTTTCTATAGGAATATTATTTACATATTGTAATAAACATATACGAATCTATATTAAACAATAAAACATTATTTTTTAATGACTTAATCATAATCTCTGGGTCTATCACGTCTCCTTTTGCATGTTATAAATATATGCACAAAGATATAATACCCCATACCATGGCGTGATGAAGGGTATAAAAAACGCTCGCCTTCACAAATTACGGTTAAATGAAGCCAATGATAAAGGCTAATATATGACGAAGATAATACGATTCACGTTAAAGATACAATTCCGTAGTCTAATTCTACCAGACAAATTTTATATCACAAGTTACTACCGTTTTTAGATTTTCTTTAAAGTTTATTCACTATTATTTTTGATTATTCCCTTCATATTTATAGTAACAACATTCAATTATATTGTGTATGACATCTGCTAAGGCCTTTCAAATATTTGTCATGTTTTACATTTGTGTTTGTCAATCAAATATGCTGTAAAATTCATCCATTCAACATTCGTTTCAATAGAGTTGCACCAGCTGCCAATTTGTCTTACATATACGCCAAAAATTGTATTTATTCACACACACATATATTTGACGAAGATGACAGCCGTTGCACAGACATTCAGCCAATAAACAAATTGACCACCACCACTCAAACGCCAGGCCAGCAATCTATTGAATATAGAAATCGATACTCTCGCAGATGCTTTTTGTTGTCACTCAGTAATATGACATGGTCAATTGTAGCACATTCGAAGACTTGTCCAATGTTTGACATAAAATGACATCACTTCATTTTAGTGTCGCACTGAAATTGGGGTCCGAGGATAAGTTGTTAAAGTAAGAATATGATTAAGACTGTAGTCGGCTTTTGCAGAGCGTGTAAAACATGTTAAGAAAAAAATTATTCGACTTTGGTTTACACGTTTCCGTATATATATTTCCATATACATTTTTATATGCGAGACATTCATATTAATTTTATTATTTGCATTATTTTATATTGCAGTTATACCTCCGGAGTTCATAAAATGTATCTGTTTCAACGTGTAGAAAAATCATTCAGTAATTTGAAAGTTACATTTGATTTTTGTACTCCACCTAAATGAAATAGACGACAAACTTGCGTGTGGCTACACTAATGCTAACGTCAATACATAACGTAGCACTAAACCAAGCAAAACGTTTTCCTTTATTAATTTGTTTTAATCCAGCAACCTAAAAAAATTGCGTGTTCTTTATTCATTTATTCATATAAATGTTGGCATTTTTATAACCTTGACTTTAAAGGGTGTTTGCTATAAGGAGTATCACTACACAGCACCAAAAAACTTGAACGCTTAAGCACTTAATTTATTAAGGTACGCAATAAACTTTGTTTGACTTCTGAAACCTCTTTTAGCTAATTGCTGTAAAAAAGTTAGCATTAGAGAGATTTTTATAATATATTTTATAATATAATATTTTACACGACCCTTTCTCTCTTGCTATATTTCATGAAATGTTCTTAGAATATTTCGATCTTTACGTTTGGATAGAAATTTGGAAACAACAATTTCTTGCAACAATATTGTTGTGAAAAAACGCAAAGAAGGAGAACGTTAATTAACATATGAAATGAAGCTGAATATGTGCATATACTTGTAATAGGCAAAAATAATCAAACAAAACCCACAGTTATTCTTGAGAATATGCATGGAATCACTTTCTGGGTCGATTTATGTCAGTTCGTCCGGTAATCCGCCTTTCTATTTATGTCAAATTGTAAGCAAAGTACAGGTTACATTTTTTAATCCAAATGTAATGCAATTTGCACTTCTCATTTATTTAGACCAGGGACAAATCTGTAATTGTTAAAAATCGGCACAGATGAGATATTGTTCCCATATTCATTTTCGTCCACACTGTTTGTCCGAACCACACACCATTGTACACAAGGGGACCGGCCCCCGGAAATTTTTTAAATATGTTTAGTTGTCCCACAGAAATATTTTAGTTCCAGTAGAATTCTTTAAACTTCAACATACGCATGAGGAATGAAATAGAATTTTAGATGAAATCATAATAAAATTGGTGGAGAATATGCCAAACCACATTATAGAGTAAAGAAGGGCAAAGATTATGGACAAAATATTAAAAATCGCTTAATATTTTATACATATTATTTTTTCTTATATGTGCAAAAGTATTCGAATTGAGTTGTTTTTCATATTAATTATACCCGGCCCGGCCCCAGAGTTTCTTGTATCGCATATTCAGATTTAGCAAAAGGAAGTTTTTATAAAGTCGGCATCTTATTTTTAAGTAAAGGAGGGTGCGGAATGTCAACCACGAAGTCCCAAATTACTTCTGTCGCACCTTACAAAGATGCGATGATGAGAATGAAATATGTTTCAAAACTTTTAAAACATGTTACGGTCAACAAGCAAGAACAAACGCATACAGTTAAAGTGTCCATTGAGAAAATTTTATTGTGTGAATAGGGAGATGGGGCCTGGAGGGGAAGTAAAACCTACAGAATACTGTCGTTAGTCATAAACTTAGAAAATGTTTGGAGAGTATTTCAAAAAATTCAACATACTTGAGTACTCGAATACAGAACGAGTTAATAGAACCAATTGGAGAATACATCCAGAAGTCTATTGTTAAAGTGAAAAGTGAAAGTGTTGTTTTCTTATTGTTTTTAGCGGATGAAACCATAAATAAGAAGTCAAATTCCTTTCATAGTATACATAGTAATTGGTTTGGGTTTGGAACCAACAATTTGAGAGGTCAAGGATATGACGCGTCTCACTTGTCCGGCAATTATAATGGAGTGCAGACCATACAAATTTAATTTCTGCCGTATGCAATCATAGTTCTTTTCACATTTTAAAATTAAATTCAAATGCAGCTTCTAAGATTCGAGAAATTCGAAGTATATCTTCTTATATATATAAAAATGGAGCCAAAAAATGTATACTAACTCATCAATTGAGAACGGCTGGACCGATTTGACTCAAAGTTTCTTTCAGTTGTCGGTAATTACAGTGTGAAGGTTTTTATGAAAGAAAATTTTTAGAAAAATCCGCGAAAATCTTGCAAAAATGATTTCAAAGAAACGGCTGGGTCGATTTATCTTAAAGTTTCTCTTAGTAGTCTGTAATTTAAGTGGAAATGTTTTAATGAAAGAACATTTTGAGAAAAATCCGCGAAAATGTTCAAAAATTATTTTAAAGAAACGGCTGAACCGATTTGACTTTAAGTTTCTGTTAGTAGTCTGTAAATGAAGTGCAAAATTTTAATCAAAGAACATTTTGAGAAAAATCCGCGAAAATGTTGCAAAATATATTTTGAAAGATATTAGAATTTCCACACATTTTATATCGAACCTTTATGATTTCATCTCTTCGTAGTTCCTCTTGGACATATTTTGGTCGAAAATTTGCAGCGTATAATATCTATAAATAATTGTCATTTATGGAAAATTCTCAAAATACTTTAATTTTCTACAATCAATTGGATTGTCATTGCCTTGAAAAAACTATTGGATATATATAAATATGAATTGCTGTTTGTTAGCCTCGAGAACGGCTGAACGGATTTATCTGATCTTAGTCTTGAAATGTTCGTGGAGGCCTAGGGAAGGTTTAAAAGGTGAAAGAAAATCGAAAACCGCGGAAAATTTGCAAAAAAATATGACGAAGCGTATTTGCATTTCCACGAATTTTGGATCATTCGTTATCATTATATAATATATCATTATATATTCCCTATACTAATAGGGACACGAGCAATATCAAATCTTCACCTAATCGTTGGTTAATGTCTTTGAACTTAAAAACACAACACTTCGCACTTTGTAGATTCCCTAAATCGGTGGGGACAATGTTTCAGCATTATGTGGTAGTAAGTTGTCCATGCTCTGAAAAAATAATGTTCAAAATTACAGACATACCGCTAATTAAACGGGAAATATTTATGGCACCTTTTTAATACGTTAGGCCAACCCAATTGGGTCAACCTTTTTACAATACGAAATATTGGTCCTAAATAGAAATGTTTCACAAAAATGTGTTATACCATCTCGGAATGATATATTACAGCTACTACAATGGGAGGCTTGGGCGAATATAAAATTACAGCCAAATACCGAATTTTAGGTATACCCTTATATGGGGGATATTCGAATTATTGGGCCAATATTGATCATTTTTATTGGCAGTATTAGTAGTAGTATCCCTATTATTAAATTAGAATAAATTATGTTGAATATTGGGGACTACCCTAAAAAGTATTCCCGTATTTCAATGTGATTTGACATGTATACACAGAAAGCAAATGTGTTTATCCATTTGTGAAGAAAGTCGCGAATTACAACAAATAGAAATTCATTTAATTTATATTTGAAATACATAAATAACTTTTGTGCGCAGAAAATGTTTGGAATCAGATATAACCTATGTACCAAAAATCATAAATGTGCTCGCAAAAAATTCTTTCAAATTTTTTTAATGGAATTTTAAAATAATTTTGTAATTTCCCATATAGATTCAAATGTAATGAGCAGTACGTTTTACCTTGATCGTACCACGCTCATGATGTATGGATGCGTATTTACACCCAGAAATATATTTGAGGTATGATTACATACCGCATACCCGCATACCTTATATGGGGGATATTCGAATTCTTGGGCCAATATTGATCATTTTAATTGGCAGTATTAGTAGTAGTATCCCTATTATTAAATTAGAAGAAATTATGTTAAATATTGGGGACTACCCTAAAAAGTGAACAAAAATTTAACATTTTCAATACCAAATATCTTATGAGTAGTAGAAATGTATGTACGTATATAATGTATGTGCAAATTTCAAAGTTCTATATTAAATCGTGGAGGGTATAAAAGCTAATTAATTATTGCGCTACCGTTATATGGAAGTCCTATAAATATATTGGGGAAAATGTAATTACATCCGGAAGTCAAACTTATTTGTGAATTTAAATGTTTTTAATTTAAATTTATTTTCCACGAATTCAATTATTAATCAACGTATATCTACCGAAACTTTAAAATACAAAAATAGTAACAAGACTCGCTCATAAACATAAAATTTTAGATATTCAGTACTGTAATGTTATTTTCTGTGTGTTCGGAAAAAACCAAGGTATTACAAAAATCTGTGGAGGGTATAACAACCAATCTAAAATGACGAAAATTATACATCAACTATATTTTTAGGCAAGACAACGTTTGCCGGGCCCGCTAGTTTTCTATAATTTTGGATATTTGTTCATTCTTTAAAAAATCTGAAAAAATTGATACTTTATGTAGAATATTTCGAGAAGCATATAAATAAATCTTTCAAACGACTACATTCATATTGTGGAACACGACGGGTTGATCAGCATGATTGCTACAAATATAATACGAATTTATAGAAGAGATAGTAGAATCGTTGGAGGAAATAGGGGAAAATGGTAAGATTTAATTTGGATTTATTTCTAAGAAGAGGAAGAAGTTTCAGTGCCAAGAAGGGTTGGTACGCAAAGTAGAGGTCATATGTAATGACTTGGAACTCCGAGTATTTTTATAAAACTACATTATTTGTCCCATGTTTTGGCGAACTGATTGTAAATACGGCAAGTCGAAAAAAATAGTTAAAACATTATCGAGAATTATGAAATTTGAATTTAACCAGTAAGGAAAGTAGTAAAGTCGGACTGGGCCGACTATATGATACCCTTCACCACTTTGGGGATATTCTACATATGTATCTTTAGAGATGTCCTCTTTTCGAAGGAACATTGACATGAAATTGAACGAATTTAAAAATGCGATATATAAGTAAACCGACTAACATCAATCCTTACACATGCCATCCTGCAATCTATTCCATACTTTGTAGATAGACTTTAAGCAAACTGTACGCACGCTATTTGGTATGATTCACTGTTTAAAATGTAATATCAATCAAGCACCCATTGATTATTTGGTTTACAATCAACATAAATAAGTCGAAATTATATATGGAAGCTATGCTATACCTAAATCTGAACCCATTTCAAGGAAATTTGCCCTAGATTAATTTATATTAATTTTACTACGTTTTGCCAATCGGCCTAGCTATGGGTCTTTAGTACACCATTTACTTCAAATCGGATGAAAGTATATATAGGAGCTATATGTAAATCTAAACCAATTTCAAGAAAACTTGAAACACGAAAGGTTATAGCAACTTCAGTACATTGTACAAAATTGTGTGCGGGTCGGCCAATCTTTGGTTCTTTAGGGCACAATTTGCATTAAATCGGACGAAAATATATATTGGAGCTATATCTAAATCTGAACCGATTTTCACGAAACTTAGAACACATTATTCTGGACCCAATTCAGTACCCTATGCCAAATTTCGTGCAAATCGAAAAATAATTAGGGACTTTGGAGACCCATTTACCTTAAATCGGACGAAAATATATATGGGAGCTAAATCTAAATCTGAACCGATTTTCTCGAAACTTAGCACACATCATTCTTGATCCAATTCAGTATCCCATGCCAAATTTCGCAAATTTAAAGATATATAGGGACTTTGGTGCCCCATTTAGCTTAAATCGGACGAATGTATATATGGGAGATATATCTAAATCTAGACCGATTTTCACGAAACGTAGCACACTTAATTCGGGACACAATTCAGTACCCTATGCCAAATTTCGTGCAAATCCAAGGATATATAGGGTCTTTGGAGAACGATTTATATTAAATCGAACGAAAATATATATGGGAGCTATATCTAAACCTGGATTTTCACGAAACTTAGCACACATCATTCTGGACCTAATTCAGTACTCTGAGCCAAATTTCATACAAATCGAATGATATGTAGGGACTTCGGTGCACCATTTACCTTAAATCGGACGAAACTATATATGGGCGCTATATCTAAATCTGAACCGATTTTCTCGAGACTTGGCACAAATCATTCTGGAGCTAAGTCAGTACTTTGTGCCAAATTTCGTGCAAATTGAAAGATATAGAGGGACTTTGGTGCCCCATTTACCTTAAATCGGACGAAACTATATATGGGAGCTATATCTAAATCTGAACCGATTTTTTCGAAACTTGACACAAATCATTCTGGAGCTAATTTAGTACTCTGTGCCAAATTTCGTGCAAATCGAAAGATATAGAGAGACTTTGGTGCCCCATTTACTTATATTGGACGAAAATATATATGGGAGCTATATCTAAATCTGAACCGATTTTTCCCAATTTCAATAGGGTTCGTCCTTGGGCCAAATAAGTGACTTGTGCCAAATTTCATCCAAATCGGATCATAAATGCGACCTTTACTTTGTTTACAATTTAACATCTACAGACGGACGGACGGACATGAATAAATCGACTCAGAAAGTGATTCTATGCATATTCTCAAAAGGAACCATGTGTCTATCTCGTTTCCTTTTGCCTGTTACAAACATATGCACAAAGACATAATACCCTGTACCACAGTGTGGGGAAGGGTATAACAAACTTTGAAACAAACTATAAACTTAATTAAAAGTTTTCAACATAATGCTGAGATAATTGTGTTCGAAAAGTTATTATCTCTCATTGAAAGAGTGTTGCTTTTTTAGACGTTGTAGCAGTGTTGAACTTCAGTAGCAGCAAATGTATATAGGAAATGGAAACTATCTTTACTAGCCGACAATATGATGTCAATTTTAAATGCAACGTGGGAAATATTTTTTCAGGATGATTTTCCAATAGCTGATTTCCCCTTTGATTTCAACAACATTTTTTCTCCGTTCTTGGTATGTTTGTAATAGTACGAATGTATAATGTATGTGTGTTTTTTAACAATTATCTTAAGTAACAATATAAGTGTCATTAAAACGCTAAAGTTAATGCAATATGAGACAGCAGTGACATCACACTTCCAATAGAGTTGTAAGGTGCAAAGTCGTCTCAGAATGTTCATTGAGACCACGAGGCAAAGGCTGGCATTTATTTTTCAAAGGTTGTATTACTTATGTTCTGCGCCAAGGCAAGTTGAAACGTACTTTTTGAATTTTGTTGTATTTTGGAGCTATGACACTGTAATTTATTTGTGGAAGGGGAGCACCTTGTTTTGTGGCAAATGAACCGCAATAGGTAGGTTAAGGCGAGACATGTTATTATGTAATTGATATAAAGATATTGCACTTGGGAAGTTGGTAAATAAGTGAGAATTGCTTATGTTAGGAATGAAGAAAAAACGCAAGGTTTAGAAATTGATGCAGTAAAGTAAATATATATGTATGTATGTGTCTTTAAATATTTAGCATTTGAAGTGTTAAGTAGAATTGGAGACACCTAATTGTGGATAAATTACGCGTCAATGATGCTTTTTGTACGCTGTGAAAAATGCAACTTTAAGGAAACCACTTGATTTTCAGCAATAAAGACATTTTTGTTCCCTCAACATTTTTATTTTATCTTAACGCCTTTTAATTTCATTCAAAAAAGTTTGTATTAAAAACAAGCAGTTCATTGGTTGTGTCTTTGGTATAATACATCATTGTGCTGGTCCTTCTATTAAAGTAAACTTTCTCTACAAATTACTAATGTCAATGAAGGAGAAGTCACACCAAACAAAAAACAAGGAATTACAAAACTTTTTCCCTTCAATGGATCTTTCCGTTATTTAATCTTTTATGGTGTGCTACGAAAAAAAAAAATAATGAAAGAAAAGTATAAAGTGTTTGTTACGCAGAAGAAATGAATGGAAATGAAATTTACATAGAAAAATAAGCACTATAAGGGATGAATGAAGATATGTTTTTTTCAGAAGAATTTCAAGTTTTTTAGTGTTAGACAAAAACAATACTCAAAATAAAACGGGAGTTTATAAACATGACAATGTCAATCATCACACTCGGAAGAAGAAGTCAAAAGAAATGAAGGAAGCTGAGGACTGTATTGGAATTTTAAAGTCAAATGTATTCATTTTAAAATTAACCTCCGACCACCGATGAAAAAGGACATTTGTATTTCATTGATGAGAAGACGAATAATATAAGCTTCAGGCTATCATGTATATTTTGTCGGAAATGAAATTGTTACAGTAACTAGACGGGTAATGTCTGTATTACACAATTGTAGACAATGACACAATGCTACGGACTAGATTTGCATATAGTTCCCGTTCTAAGCTAATAAGACACTCATTGTTTTTCATAATGGTCGCTTAATATTTGCAAGATTAAATGGACCAAAAACTTATATTGTTGTCTGTTTTTCATATCGCTACAGAGTTCACGATAATGATCCTAACTCACAAAATTTTACATCGGAAGGGGGATTTGGCCCAAGAATAAACAAGACAGTATTTACCATAATGTGTGAAACTTAATTTTACATAATTTTCAATCCATTTGAGGAATATATTCTTTCTCAAAGTTGAAGCCTCCCCGACGGAACATAATACATTTTACCTGCTCTCAAGTCTAGGGTATTTTTGTTAGATATTACAAGTTCGTACAGTATGTTAGATATTACAAGTTACATAGTTCGTACCATGAGAAGAGTTTTGTCTTAAATTATTTTGTTGTAAAATATATGTTCGGTATATGTATGAATTCTGTCTAATACCTTTCCTTCCTGTCATATGGTATACACATTTGGTCTCTGGAAACATATCTTCTGCCTTCCAGCATCTTAAAAATCAAAAAAGTAGTAACTCGTTGTAAATGTGTTTATCATCTGCGAATGGCAGAATCACGTTTTTTGCAAGAAATATTTAAATAGTTTGTACTAAGTCAATGAATTGTTTTTTTTTTTTTTTTTTTTTTTTGCATTGAAATCTTGTAGAGGAAGGGGATACTGTGTACAGCGATCATAAATAATGAAGAATGTATGAAGAGCAGTAAAGCTGAATCGGCAAAGAAAGAAAGAATCAAAATCCTTTTGGGTATCTTCACATATTATATCCTCTTATATTTGTAGAAATACAATATTTACGATTTTAAAAGTGTATAACCAAGAGCTTAAAAAAGTTAAATTGCTGTCTCGCACATAGATGTGAAAATGAAATGAAAATGTTAAATAAATGACAAAATTTGCATTCATTTACAATTTAAATAACAAATGATACCGGTAATACCAACGCCCATATTTACGCACAGAAAATACCAGATGAATCGAACCACCATCACCACCACCAAAGCAGGCATTAAACGAGTTGCGGAAACCCGATAGCAAATGAAATTCAGTTTGATATGTTTATGAAATTATTCTCAGTTTCATTTTTTTCGATTGAATGTCAGTTTGCGCCAGGTGGGTTAATTGGTTTTCCTGTAGCCAAGTGTAGTACAGTAACAAAAAACCACAAACTAAACGAAAGAATATATTAATATTGTAATATCCACAATTGTGGCATATGGGGCTTATGACAAACTTCTAGGCAAACGGATGAGGCTTTACAGGATGCGTTTGCACACACACATATGTACATGCAATTCACAAATAAATACATAATAATCATATGTTGTTCTCTATTTATCAATACACCAATAAAAAAACTATTGTAATCATGGAATTTAAAATTAAATATTTAAATACTTCTCCCGGAATATTCCTATTTCAATAATGACTTTTTACAACAGCGTTAAAAAAAACAACACAACAAATGTCAACGCATAATGTGTATTACTATAAATGAAAAGTGCTTCAATGTGAACCGGCTAAGTAAGGAACGAAACAAACCAACATAGAGTAAAGTTGGGTAACAAAAAAGTCATGATTATAAACGAAGCGGAAATCAGCAATAAGTGGATTGGCTTCAGTGAATTCACATTTTTTGTGGTGAAAACCTAAGGGGTAACTAAAATTGACTTTATAATAATAAATAATAATATTTATTTAATAAACGTTTTTTGAAAATACCAGCAAAAATGATTTCTTTTATAAATTATGGAGAGTTTCCTTTGTAATGTTTTCTTTTGTACTTAATAGTGCTTTTTACGGCTATAATATTTAAAGTACCGAAACTAAGTCAGGAATTTTATGTGAGGACTACATCAAAACATGGACATGTGGCGAAATAAAACAACTTCGGTTGAAAATACGGTAAACATCTTTAAAATACAAATATGAGTGATATGTCAAAACATGCAAAAATGTATGGCATAATATGTTTAGATATACAACTTGGATTTTTGTCCGATTGATTATGATTTTATTTATTTAAGTAAAGTACTTATATACTAATTACAAACTTACATGGATAAGCTTATAAGAGTTTAAATTGAGTTATGAAAAATTCTTTTTTATTAACTATGTATTACACATTGCGTCTATATTTTTAAAATAACAACAAATATTGTTTTTTATTTCATTATAACAAATAAGAAAATAAAAACAAAATGAACACAAAACCAGTAAGGAAAGTAGTAAAGTCGGACGGGGCCGACTATACTTTGGGTATATTCAACAGATGAATCCTAACAGATGTCGCATTTTTAAAGGACTAGTAAAATGAAATTGGACCAATAAACATGTCATTCTGCAACCGATACTAAATTTTTCATTTGGTCAGATATAGAAGCTATATCTAACTTAACACACATCATTCTAGACCTAATTCAATACACTGTGCCCAATTTCGTGCAAATCGAAAGATATAATGGGACTTTGGTGCACTATTTACATTAAATCGGACGAAAATATATATAGGAGCTACATCTAAATCTGAACTGATATTCACGAAACTTAACACACATCATTCTATACCTAATTCATATCACTGTGCCAAATTTCGTACAAATCGAATGATATATAGGGACATTGGTGCACCATTTACATAAAATCGGACGAAAATATATATGGGAGCACTAAATCTGAACCGATTTTCACGAAACTTAACACACATCATTCTATACCTAATTCATTACACTGTGCCAAATTTCGTGTAAATCGAATGATATATAGGGACACTGGTGCACCATTTACATAAAATCGGAGGAAAATATATATGGGATCTAAATCTGAACCGATTTTCGCGAAACTTCGCACATATCAGTATAGACTCAATTTAGTTTCCTACACCAAATTTCATGCTAATCGAATGATATTTAGGGACATTGGTGCACCATTTACATAAAATCGGACGAAAATATATATAACTCTGAACCGATTTTCTCCAATTTCAATAGGGTTCGTCCTTGGGCCAATCAAGTGACCTGTGCCAAATTTCATCCAAATCGGATCATAAATGCGACCTGCACTTAGTTAACAAAAACAGCTATTCGAAACCTAAGCAACTTTTTCGTCCGTCTTTAGATGTTAAATTGTAAACAAAGTACAGGTCGCATTTATGATCCGATTTAGACGAAATTTGGGACAAGTCACTTATTTGTCGCAAGAACGAACCCTATTGAAAATCGGTTCAGATTTAGATATAGCTCCCATATATATTTTCGTCCGATATAGGCACCAAAGTCCCTATATATCTCTCGATTTGCACGAAATTTGGCACAGAGTACTGAATTAGGTCCAGAACGATGTATGTTAAGTTTCGTGAAAATCGGTCCAGATTTAGATTTAGCTCCCATATGTAGTTTTGTCCGATTTAATGTAAATGGCGCACGCTTATGACGCCCTGGAAAAATTTCCTTCCCAATAACAAATTTTTAAATACATTTGTTGCAATTTGGAGTTCATATCCAAAATATTGTTACTGGTATCGTGTGCAGTTTGTAATGCGTATTAGCCGCATCATCTGACATTCTTTGGACAAACCCTAAATTATTCTCTGTACACTTTAGTATCACATATACAGAATGGTAACTGATGTAAATATTATGCGTGCAGTAGTCATTCACTCAATGGTCTAGACTTGGCTATTCACGCTAAGTGCACTTCTTGCTTGGTTGGTGTCCAACATTTGTCATAGTTATAAATATTGATTATAACTTCTTTAGCCATAAAATGTGGGATTTAAAGAAAAAATGTTTAAAAGGGAATTAATACCAACACATCATAGAATTTCAATCTGTGTGTCTTGCTACTGAACCTATCTGTAATTTACGCACATATCAATTCAATCAGCCTAAGGGAATAAAACCTTATGTTGAAAGAAGAAACTATAATAATTTTTCTGATAAATAGAATACAGTATAAACTCGATAATAAATTCGGAGAATATATTCATTGCGTATCCTATAATCCGGATTGTTTGCAACTAGATAATCCGGATTGTGTTCAAATATTATATATTTTGTTTTTTTAGCAAATGAAACACTTGCTCAACCTTTTTCACCAAACACACAAGCCTGCGGGAAAATTCCAATAAAAAAAAATGTATAAAAAAGTCGCTGTTTTCATAAAATGAGTTACTTACACATAACATTTTTGTAAAAGCTAAAAATTTCACTGTTCATAAAATGACTTAATTACACCTTTTTTTGTAAAGGCTAAATCTAGTTCGAAAAGGTGGACAGCAAAACTTTTCAACACACTGACTTCGACTACGGAGACCTGGTAATAAGTTACCTCTTAGTATACAAATGCCAAAGTTAATGTAAAATTTCATAATAAAAAATGTTTTCCTAAATAATTCGAATCAAACTTTATAACTGCAGGTGCCATCGTTACACCATTACTGGAATGTACAAAATGTTGCAATAAATCCCTTTTAAAAGCAGATAATACAATGTTTAGCACCCACTCGAAGTGTTTTATGCCAAATGCAAGAAACCAAGCAACATTATGCATAATATAAAGGGTTTCTTGGACAACTGAGAGGGTTTATGTGCGCTTGAATGTGTGTCTGTTAGATTTTGGTCTATGATATTCGATGATGATACGTATTGATATGCAAATGCAATTCCTTACCCCCAAAAATTTACGTATATTTTCGTCTACTAATATATTGTCTAAATGATTGGATGATTCGTATTATTCAGAAGACCATCGAGTTATGCAAATGCGTATTGGTGTCCCGACATAAAGCTTACTATCAATTTGTTTACGTTTCTAATGTTAGTTAAGGAAAAGTGGTGATGGTGGGAGGGTGCATTTTTAAATAAGAAGAGAATTTAAGAATTTATTGAGTCATATCTTTGGTGATTACATAATTTGTTTTTTCACTGTGCTCTACTTCATCTATAAATCAATTTACGCTTATGATTGCATTTTCTATAAAACGGAACCTTTTCTATAAAACGATTCAATCATAACCCAACGTAGTCCTTTCATCATAATGTACAATCTTGTGTATTTTTGTCAGTGATGATATACATAACGTTTTAACGAAGTTTTAATAATATAGAATAGAGGAATGTGTATAAATAAAGTTCCCTGTCGCAGATGGTGAGAAAAGCACAGGAAGTGAATACCTCCAAGAATAACCCTGACCTACCCTTTACTTTCTCCTGAAGAATATACAGGCTTCCGCCATGTAGTAGGAAGATTAATCCTGAAAATTTTCAGTTAGTATTATTTCGCCGAATGTGCCCCTTCCAAAGACTTCGCCATTTAATGGGACAAATTCAACACCATAGTCATAGCCTGATAATTATCACCACTATCAAACTGGTTGAGTTAGGCTTTCTAAATGTTCTATTTTGTTTTAATATGCGACTCGATGTTTGACTTTTAAGGCTACATTTTCTAGCGACGGACGTTGACAGCCCAAGGCCACACATAGCATCAAAAATAGTTCTTTTCTATGGGGTTTTCGTCTACAGAAGCTTGTTTGGTCTTTTATAAGTAATTTCATACTAAAGGACTATTTCTAAATACAAACACAATAAATTGGTAAGGAAATATTATAGCACTATCTGCATATGGCCGAATGTGCCCCACTTTAAAATGCCGAATATACCCCAAACGTACTTTTTGCAGTTTTTTTGTACTCTCCACCATATTATGGAGGGTATATATTAATTTTGTTTTCCCCTTTGTAACTCATCGAAATAATCATTTCCGACCCTATAAAGAAAATATATATTCTGTCTGTTGCAATCACTCTAGCGTCTAAACGAATTGAGATAGATCGCCAAAATTTTGCATAGATTCGTCTTTTGTATGCAGGCAGGTCAAGTGCGATGATAGGATATTTCGGTCCACGTTTAGGCATAGCTCTCATATAAGGGTACCCGCCAAATTTCGGTATTTTGGGGTTCTTGAGCGCGTTTTTCAACCGAATTCGCTGAAATTTAATACATTGAGTTCTTATTGGATAGCAAATCTCTCCACTAAAAACTATAAATATGGGTCCATGTTTTCGGATAGCCCCCATACAATGGGTACCCCAAATTTTCGGTATTTTGCCGCATTTTTTGACCGGAATCGCTGAAATTCGGTACTTTGAGTTCTTATTGGGTAGCGAATCTCTATACTAAAAATTATAAATATAGGTCAATTTTTTCGGAATTTTGTAATTCCGTTTGTAACTCATCGAAATATTCATTTCCGACCCTATAAAGTATATATATTCTTGATCAGGGTAAAATTCTAAGACGATCTAGCCATGTCCGTCTGTCCGTCCGTCCGTCTGTTGTAATCAGGCTATCTTCTGAAGGAATTGAGAAAGAGTGCTGAAATTTTGCAAAGGGTTGTCTTTTGTCTGCAGGCAGGTCAAGTTCGAAGATGGGATATATCGGTCCACGTTTAGGCATAGCTCCCATATAAGGGTACCCGCCAAATTTCGGTATTTTGGGGTTCTTGAGCGCGTTTTTCAACCGAATTCGCTGAAATTTGGTACATTGGCTTCTTATTGGGTACTAATGTCTCTACAAAAAATTATAAATATAAATTAAATTATAAGTATAAGCCCACTTTTTCTGGTAGCCCCCATATAATGGTACCTTCTAATTTTCAGTATGTTGGGGGTTTGGTCGTATTTTTCCACCGAATTGGCTGTAATTTAGTATTTTGAGTTCTTAATAGGTACCAAATCTCCCCACAAAAAAATAGTTAGCTGATTTCTACCGCGTTTTAAGTTTGGTTCTAAGACTCTGTTGTAAACATTTCACCTGTGGAGGATAGCGATATAAAAAATTAGAACGTAAGGTTCGATGATGAATGAATGAACTATAGTCGATAATGAATTTAGACCTACCCCCTGTGTGGGAGGTAGCAGAAGAAGTGGACTGATATTCCCCATCTTCGAACTTGAACTAAGTTTGGAAGAAGTAATAAGATGGGCAAAATTTGGATGAAATCAAAATTTTCTGAAACAAATTTGGTCCAAAGGGACATGGGGTCTAGAACCAATATTTCGATGAGGCACATTTTCGTCGTGTCAAAGTGTATACACTCTCATTAGCCATAAGGCTGAGGTTATATTTATCCACTAAAAATTTTTATTGTTTACATAACCGTCTTGTAGAAATTTCGGTATAGGTACACTTTTTGGTTTTTCCCTATATTTTCATTTCAAGTACCTGACAGTATATCTATGGTGGAGGGTATCCAAAGTTCGGCCTGGCCGAACTTAACGCTTTTTCACTCGTTTATATTAAAATAGTTATTTTATTTGTTGCGCGTTTTGAGTTTGGTTCTAAGACCCTTTTGTAATAATTTCACCTGCGGAGGATAGGTAATGAACTATAACCGTATTTAGACCTAGCCCCTGGAATTTAGACCTAGCGTGGAAGAAATAATAAGATGGGCGAAGTTCGGATGAAATCTAAATTTTCTGAATCGTGTTTGGTCCAAAGGAACATGGGGTCTAGAACCAATATTTCGATGAGGCACATTTTCATCGTGTTAAAGTGTATACACCCTCATTAGTCGTAAGGCGGAGGGTAGGGTTATGGTTTACATAATCCGTTTTTAGAAATGTCGGTATAGGTCCACTTTTTGGTATGTTCCCTATATTTTCATTTATAGTACCTGCAATATAACAATGGTGGAGGGTAACCAAAGTTCGGCTCGGCCGAACTTACCGCTTTTTCACTTGTTTATATTGAAATAGTTATCTGATTTTTTCTGCGTTTGGGTTTGGTTCTGTTGTAATCATTTCACCTGCGGAGGATAGAACGTAAGGTTCGATAATGTACTATATATGAACTATAGCCCGGATTTAGGCCTAGGCCTAGCCCCTGTGTGGGACGTACCAGAAGGAGTGGACCGATATTTCCCATCTTCGAACTGGAACAAAGTTTGGATGAAATCAAAATTTTCTGAAATGGATTTGGTCAAAAAAAAAAAAAAAAGAAAAACGTGGGGTCTAGAATCAATATTTCGACGAGGCACATTTTCATTGTATCAAAGTGTATACACCCTCATTAGCCATAAGGCTGAGGGTATTAATATTCATTAAAAATTGCTGAAATTTGTATTTGGTGTACATTATGGTTTACATAATCAGTTTGAAGAAAGGTCACTTTTTGGTATGTTCCCTATATTTTCATTTGAAGTACCTGTCAGTATATGTATGGTGGAGGGTATCCAAAGGTCGGTCTGGCCGAACTTAACGCTTTTTCACTTGTTTATATTAAAATAGTTATCTGATTTGTTCCGTGTGTTGGGGTTGGGTAGTCGTTACGGGGAATAGTCAATTTTTACCCTACAAAGACTATTTAGCCATCTGTTGCAAACATTCCGCCTTCTAAAGATATTGTGATAAACGAAAACTCAAACATGATGATAATGAAATATATCGGCAGACATTTAAGCATCTTCTTAATATTGTGATACCTCCTGAAGAAAAGAATTGAGATAAACAATTAAATTATTATGATTATTAAAATTGGCATATACCAATTTTGTCGGTATAGGTCCACTTTTTGGTATGTTCCCTATGAACTATAACCCGACAATGAGGGCATGTATTATGGATAACATAATCCGTTTTTAGAAATGTTGGTATAGGTCCACTTTTTGTATGTCCACTTTTTTTTATTTTAAATACCTGTCAGTATATCTATGGTGGAGGATATCCAAAGTTCAGCCCGGCCGAAATTAAGGCTTTTTCACTTGTTTTCTATCAATCTTCTAAAAATATTTTATTATACCCTTCACCACACTGTGGTACAGGGTATTATGTCTTTGTGCATTTGTTTGTAACAAGTTAAAATAATCGAGATAGACCCATGGTTCCTTTTGAGAATATGCATAGAATCACTTTCTGAGTCGATTTATGCATGTCCGTCTGTCCGTTCCTCCGTCCATGCATTTTTGTTAACAAAGTACAGTTCGCATTTTTGATCCGATTTGGATGAAATTTGGCACAGGTCACTTAATTGGCCCAAGGACGAACCCTATTGAAATTGGGAAAAATCGTTTAAGATTTAGATATAGCTTCCATATATATTTTCGTCCGATTTAAGGTAAATGGTGTACCAAAGTCCCTTTATATCTTTTGATTTGCACGAAATTTGGCATAGCGTAATGAATTAGGTCTAGAATGATGTGTGTTAAGTTTCCTGAAAATCGGTTTAGATTAAGATATAGCTCCCATATATATCTTCGTCCAATTTAAGGTAAATGGTGTACCAAAGCCTCTATATATATTTTGATTTGCTCGAAATTTGGCATAGCGAAATGGATTAGGTCTAGAATGATGTGTGTTAAGTTTCCTGAAAATAGTTGTGTATAGATTTAGATATAGCTCCATATTTAAGTGGTGTACCAAAGTCCCCATATATATTTTACAATTTCGTACAATAAACTGTAGTTAATATTAGTTACCCTCTGCCATTCTCATTGAAATCGATTCAGATTTTGATATAGCTTCTACATGTATATTTTCGTCCGATTTTACACAAAATTGACACAAATTTTGCACAACGTACTAAATTTTTGAAATGTGGAAAGTTTTGAAATCGGTTCAGATTTGGATAGAGCTTCTATACATATTTTCTCCCTATAACTGAACAAATGAAAAATTTAGTATAGATTGCAGAATTCGACGTCTGTTAGTATTCATCTGTTGAATATACCCAAAGTGGTGAAGGGTATCATATAGCCTCGCCCGACTTTAATAATTTCCTTACTGGTTTTTTTAAATTATTTTTATATGCATCTACATTGCAATTAATTATAATTATTAATTATATATTCACGAAATACTAACGAAACGGAATGGAAATATTACAAACTAATACCCTGTACCACAGTGTGGTGAAGGGTATAAACATCTGTCGAAATTTGCGACAGTTATTAACTTTGATATTCGATACCTATGGACCAAAGCCAGAGATGTACAATGAAATTCTCATATCGAATACGCGATTGCCGAATGTGCCCCGATGCCGAAGGTGTCCAGTCTCCCCTACTATAGAGACGATACCAGTCAGGAATTAGGGGATCTAATAGGTTGTATTTTTAAATGGGTTATCTGAGGATTCATAGTTATTAAACTAACGGCGGTGCGGCATTTGGTGTCCAAAACAAGACCGCTAACCGCTAAATATTAACCGATCATTATTAAAACATACATTCCAATTAGTTGATCATTCTCTTTCCCGTAGAGAATTTGTTATGTTCAGCTTAAGCGACTAAAATAACAGACAAAAAATAATTTTTTTGATTCATTTCATTCCCAAATATCATCTGATCACTATAGGCGTTAATGGTATGTTAATGGTAATAATTAACACTATCAGAATAGATAGAACCCTGTAAATATTTAAATCCTCCAGTGATGAAGTAGTTAGTGGGTACAACCCTAATAATATAGAACATTATAAAACTGTTTTTAAGATGCCCCCATTTAATGCTATTTGACATATAAAATACCAACACACAAAATTCAGGTAACGTTATAATTATAAACCCAGTAAGGAATGTAGAAAGGGGACGACTATATGATACCCTTCAGCACTTTGGGAGTATTCAACAGGTGCATTCTAGCAGATGTGAACCGAGTTAGATCAATGCATAAACATCTCATTCAGCAAACAGTACTAAATTTTTCATTTGGACAGATATACAGTCATCGCAAACCTATACCCGTTGATAAATTCCGTGCAACTCGAGGGAAATAAAGGGGCTTTGGTGCACCATTTACATAAAATCAGACGAAAGTATTTATGGGAGTTATATCTAAATCTATTTTCACGAAACTTAGCATTTTCACGAAATCTGAATCTGTTTTCACGAAAATTAGCATTTTCACGAAATCTGAACCGATTTTCACCAAATTCAATAGGGTTTGTCCTTGGGCCAAACAAATGAACTGTAGCAAATTTCATATGGACAAGGCATTATACCCGTACCACAATGTGTCGATGGGTATAAACAAAGACTTTACACTGACGACAAACGAATTGCGGAATAATCTCCAGGTGTTTATGGCAAAGTTTTAGTTCCAACAAAAAGTAAAGGGAATAACAAGACAAAAATACATGTCTCGAAGAGAGATCTAGTAATAGGATAAGGGTGCAATTACCAAAAAAAAAAAAAAAAAAAAAAAAATGCGATGGCAAGGATGAGTAGAAATGTATACAAAGGCTTAGCATATAACTCGAATGAAATTGTTTTTTATTATAAGGTGCATTTACTTAATTACGGTTTTGCTTTTCCACATTTGTTGGTATTTAGAAGTTGGTGGGCCATCTGCTTAAAATTTTAAATGCTACTCAGGTTCTATAAAAATAGCATAATTAAGTAATGAAAGTAAGGTGTTATATATGTCCCTGGAAATATGTCGGTTCATATGTTTAATATTTTGTTATACAATATAATACGAAAACTGTTAGGAACGTATGAAATGTTAAGGAAAATATGTTTTTTAATGTTAGCATTCGCTCTCAAAATTTAAGGTTCGTAATCATTTAAACGAAACTGGTGTATTTTTTTCGAACGCTGATATAAGCTGTGTAGTATTTTGGGGTCGTTAACATACTTTGCGAAATATATTAAATGTGTTCAGTTTTTAATGTAGTGTCCGTTGGAATTGAAGTTTTCGAATACAAATTCAATTCTAATTCAAAAATAAAGAATATGCTATATTATACTCCATTTAATTGTTCTTCAATATTTTTACCATCAAAAATAAATTTGGAATACAACATATATATGTATTAAAACATACCATAATGCTAAGAACATCATTTTAAATGACAAAGAGAAATGGAAAATATACAAAAAAATATATTAGATACTGTCAAAATAAATTATCTTGTTTATTCCAGTCTGTCGCCCGCTTTGATTATTCTTCTTAAAATATGTAAAACTATTTTTTCGCTTTTTTAACTGTTATCGAGCAAGTATAACAACTTTGTCCCAGGTTTATTTATTCGCCACCAACGTCAACAGCAAGTCTAAATAGAAATATTCATAACATAGACTTCTGAAGCTCATGGACCCCTAGAAAACTTGAACACATTGTAAAACCTACAAAAAAAAAAAGAAACACAGAAACAAGATAAATTCAATGAAATATGAGACATCAGCCGGTTTCAACGTTTAAATATCAACACAATGTTGCATATTTTTTCGGTGTTTGCCGATATTCGCAAAAAAACCCAAATAGAATGCTTTAAAGGACGTCTACAAGCTTGATGATGGTGATGGGAAATTTTCTATTTTACATTACAAATCATCAAAGTCATCAACGCACTGAGTGACATACATATATATTTGTTGTTTCTTTTTTTGGTTACTCTGTAAAGGCGTAATATAGTGTGAATGAAACCGGAAAAAGGAACAGTCGCTTAAATTAATGCAAAAGTTTGTTATTTTATTAATTTTTTGGACAACAGTAGTGACAGGATATTAAGCTATAACATTGTTATTCACATTGTTTATAAGGAACAGGAAAGTTGCAGAATATTTGTAAGAGAGAGTTGTCTTTAATTGACTTTAAACTGAAAGATTTAATAAGTATTGTTTAAAGGACCTTATATTTTATATTTTTATCTTATATTTTTATACCCATTATGTCTTTGCGCATATGTTTGTAACAGGCAAAAGGAATCACTTTCTGAGTCGATTTATGGATGTCCGTTGTTTGCATTTATGATCCTATTTGAATAAAATTTGGCATGTCACTAATTTGGCCCAAGGACGAACCCTATTTGGCCCAAGGACGAACCATATTGAAATTGGGAAAAATTGGTTCAGATTTAGACATAGCTCCCATATATATTTTTGTCCGATTTAAGGTAATTGGTGCACCAAAGGTCCTATATATCTTTCGATTTGCACAAAATTTGGCACAGCGTACTGAATTATGTCTAGAATGAAGTGTGCTAAGATTCGTAAAAATCGGTTCAAATTTAGATATAGGTCCCAAACTAACAAATCGTATAGATGACTTTGGGAAATAGTTTGAAAATTATACGTTGCTTGATAATCTGAAATCAACGCAATCAACTCCGAAACGACGCAAATCCGCCATCAATTTTAACAAAGAAAAACTTTTGGAAAATGAAAACAATGAATTCAAAGTTCCGTCGACTTCAAATCGATTCTCAAATTCTGCAACATCTAACATGTCATCGCCAATTTCATAGAACTCTATTTGAAATGATGATCTGCCTTTAAACTGTCAGCCTACAAATTATGTATCTAACATGGTGTCTGAAAACCTACCAATAAGTTACGCAGGAATAGTCAACAATCCTACTGCTCCTCTTTTGAATAATGAACACCCTGGTATTGTTACAATTAGAGAGAGCTTTTGAACTTTTCTTTAAGTAGAAACATGGGCAGACTACTGCTATTTTAATTCACAAATTTAACTCAATTCAACAACGCTCAATTTCATCATTTAAAGTTACAATTGTATGTGAATTTATATACAGGGAAAGACAGCGCCCGTTAATATTGCTTTCATACCTGAAAATACCGAACATGTTTCATAAAACTAAATTCTGTTAATAATGACGCTATTTCCATTATTTATCAAAATGTCCGTGGTATTCGAACCAAAATTGTATCTAGAAAGTTTTACGTTTGACTATCATATCATAGTACTTACAGGAACCTGGTTAAATGAAACAATTATGAACTCGGAAATTCTGTCAAACAACTACCATATTTTCAGACGTGACCGTGGTTGCAATGGTGGTGGCGTTCTGATAGCTGTCTCCAATATTTTTACATGTGAATTGTTGGATACTGATTCCACACTTAACATTGAGTTTGTTGCCGTTCAAGTTAAACATAATTCTAAGAAAATGATTATATTATGTTCCTACGTTTCACCTTCGTCTCCCCAAATAACTTATGAAAAACATAGTCAAGCTTTTAAAGCTGTTTTACAAAAAGCTAATCCTGAGTACTGAATTATTGTTTTGGGTGAATTTAATGTACCAAATATTTCGTGGAATTTTCTACCCGAAGATAAATACGAATAAACGAACTGATCCACTAACATGCCCCGAAGATCAATACCATCCGACCATAGAAATGAACGTCGCCTTTCCAACAATCAATAAAGTCGCACATAACATTCGTATCGAAAAATCCTTATGTTTTGCTAAAACAAACTATATGCAGTTAAGTGACTTGTTACAGAACACTAATTGGCATGACCTCTTATCCTGCACTTGTGATCTGAATTGTGCCATAAGCATATTTTACACAAAGTTATACGAGTACATTGAGGTATGTGTGCCGAAAGATTTTAAAAAAAGTTATCTGGACCACCATGAAAATAAAAAATTCAAACCAGTAAAGAAAGCAGTAAAGTCGGAATGGGCCGACTATATGACCACCACTTTGGGCGTATTCTACATATGTATCGTAACAGATGTCGCCTTTTTGGAACATTGACATGAAATTGAAATGCATTCTAATAAAATGTCCTAAAGCGTTTGCTTTAACTTTAACTATGCTGTTTAACGCTTCGATTAATCAAGCTGTTTTTCCTCACAAATGGAAAGCGTTATATATCATTCCACTATTTAAAAGAGGAAATAAATCCGATGTTGCTCTTTGAAAAAATCATCACTGATAACATTTACCATCATGTTAGTTCCCTTATATCTCCCTCTATCAGCATGGATTTCAGAAAAAATGTTCCACACCAACGAACCTTCTACACTTTTCCGCCATAGTAAATCGGGGATTTCTTCGAAGAAAGCAAAAAATGAAAATGTTGAATATAACATTTTTTAATATAATAATGGGCGACGTTAATGCTGGATTGTTAATCAACAATATTTGCTTCAATATTTACCAAAGAGCTACTCGCAATTATGTACCTCTAGCTATTCAATTTTTTAGAATGAAATATTCAAATGCAGATCCCTTAACAAGAATGTCTAACAATTTTAATGTATTATATAATTTTATTAATTTTCTATGAATCATGAAACATTGAAAAGTAAAATTGTAATATATTTAAATTCATGAAATTAAGTACAACATTTTGTATCATATAGTCTGTAAGGACTAATAAATAAAATATATATATTTTCGTCCGATTTAATGTAAATTGTGCACTAAAGGTCCTATATATCAATTCAATTTGCACGAAAGTTGGCACATCGTACTGAATTAAGCCTAGAATGATGTGGGATAAGTTTCGTGAAGATTGGTTGATTTAGATATAGCTCCCATACACATTTTCGTCCGATTTAATGTAAATGGTGCACCAAAGACCCCATATATTCTTCGATTTGCACCAAATTTGGCATAGCATACTGATTTGAGTCTAGAATGTTGTGTGCTATGTTTCGTGAAAATCGAAATGATGTGATCTAAGTTTGGTAAAAAAAGGTGCATATATATATATATATATATTTCGTCGGATTTTATGTATATTTTAGGTAAATGGTGCACCAAACTCCTAATGTTTGTCCAATTGACACGAAAGTGCGGCATACCGAATAGCGTGTATTAAGTGTGCTATAAATCATAAGTTTGTCCCATTGTACGCAAATTTAAAACTATTTATTCGCTTTTGTAACTAGTATCGAGCATGGATAACAACCTTGTCCCAGGTTTACTTATTCGCCACCAACGTCAACACCACGGCTGAATGTAAATAGACATAACATAGACAAAAACTTCAACACATTTCAGAACCTACAAACAAACAAAAATAGGAACGCAAAAACAAAATAAACTCAATGAAATATGCAGACATCGGCCGATTTCAACATTTTGCAAATTTTTTAGGAGTTCGCCGTCATTCACAAAAACGGAAAAGGAATGCGTTGAAGGACGTCTAGGAGCATAGTGAAAATATAAAAAAGAGGAAAAATTCTACTTTACATTACAAATCGTCAAAGCCATCAACACAGTGTATGATATACATACAAATGTTGGTATGTGTAATGTGTTTATTTCTTTGGATTTTTACTCTGTAAAGGGATTTTGTAGTGTGAGTGAAACCGGAAAAGGAACATTCGCTTAAATTGATGCAAAAGTTTACTATTTTAATTTTTTCAGACAACGATTGTGACTGGGTATTAAGTCATAACATTGTTATTCAAGAAGCTTATGAAGAATGAGCCTAGTTTGAATATTTGCAGGAGGAAGATGATCTTTAATAGACTTTAAAAGGGAATATTTAATGAATAACTTTAACTATTGAATTCAATAAACGAAAAGAAGAAATTATAAGATTAAAGTTAAATGACCTTTCAATAATTGATTTTTTTTTTTTTTTTTTTTTTTTGCACAATATCAGAACTTGGCAATTTTACTTTTTTATACTCTTTATTACAATTTATACTGTACCAGTATAAATTTCTGAGTTCATATACGCGTGTCCGTCTGTTGATATAAAATTGTAAACAAAGTAGAGAGCGTATTTATAATTTGGCACATGTCACTCATTTGGCCCAAGAACAAAGCCTATTGAAATTTGAGAAAATTGGTTCAGATTTAGATACAGCTCCCATATATATTCGGTCAATTTTACCTAGAGGATTCAACAAACATCCTAGGTCTTTCCAATTGAGATCAAATTTTAAACAGTTTAATAAAAAAGTATAATTTTATGTCTGTGAAGTTTCGTTGAAATCTGTTTAGATTTGGATATAGCTCCCATATACAGTTTGATTCCACTTTTATAAATAGTTTTTTTTTTCAATTGTATAATATTAAGCAAATGAGATCACATTTTACATAACAGATAGGAAATATAACAGAGGCTTCTATCCTTCTTTGGAATAGAAGCTTTTTACTTATATAAATAAATATCTATATACGGAATACAAGTTATATACATTTATGTTACATAGCTATATTTAATGCCGGAAAGGTAAATCTAAAACATGGTATCTCTTCAAGCGTCTAACTTCATTAGTTTCGTCTAGCAACATAATTGCCAAAGCGTTGGGATGATTGCTTAATCTTTGCAGATATTTTGTACTATTCTTATTAATTTCAGTAGCGACAAAAGGGATGTCAAGATCATTGTGAATAGTTTTATTGGAGAAGAACCACGGTGCGGCCGTTATGCTTCGTAGAATTTTTGATTGTATAGTTTGAATTATGCTTATATTGGAATTGCTACAGGTACCCCAAAGATGAACACCGTAGCACCAAATAGGCTTTAAAATAGATTTATATAATAACACTTTATTTTCTAAGCTTAATTCAGATTTTGGTCCCAGATCCTGATTTCTTTTGGCTTTAATATGATCTTTCCAAAGCAGTTTTCGATCTAAATGCATACCCAAGTATTTTACTGAAGAGTTGTGCGGTATGATCGATCCGTTTAAATTAACATCCGGACAATTGTCTTTTCTGAGTGTAAATGTTACGTGTGATGATTTTTGCGTATTTATAGCTATATTCTAAGCAATAAGCCATTCAAATATTAAATTTAATTGGCTTTGTATTTTACGAGATGCTGTGTTTTTACATATGCTGGAGTACAGAAAGGCTGTATCATCTGCGTACGTTGCTACAGTTACATCATTCAAGCAAGGCATATCATACGTGAAAATTGTGTATAGGATCGGACCTAACACACTTCCTTGGGGTATTCCGGCGTTTATTGTATAAATATAGATTTGCTGGTGTTTTCTTTTACGTAGAAACTTCTTTCATGAAGGTAAGATTTGAGAAAGAAGAAGAAAGGTGCTGGAAGGAGTTTCTTTAATTTATAAAGTAAGCCCGTATGCCATACTTTGTCAAATGCTTGTTGTACGTCCAGAAACACACCGGAGCAGTACATTTTTTTCTCTAAGGCATCTGATATGCCATTTACAATCCTGTGACAATGTTCTGGCGTTCCGTGTTTATGTCTAAATCCAAATTGGTGCTCGGGAATAATTTTTTGGTTTTTTAAGATTGGCAGTAGTCTTCTAATAAATAATCGTTCAAATATCAAATATAGGATGATATTTCATTTTCCGGCTTATTTGGTTTTAGTATCATAACGATTTCGGCACACTTCCACTGTGTTGGGAAATATTGCAACCGGAGTATGGAGTTAAATATTAACGTGAGGAATAAAACAGCTTTCCAAGGAAGAGCCTTTATAACATTTGCATTTATCTTTTCGTATCCTGGTGATTTTTTATTGTTCAGTTGTTCAATTTCAGTAGACACTTCTTTAGGTGTAATGTGTTGAATCGGTCTATCCATTTGACATGGAATATTAAGAAAGTGTTCGATTTCTTTCTCTTTAGAACTGAAATTGTGCGGTTGAAAGGTATTATGGAGATGGATTGCAAAGGCAGAAGCTTTTTGTTCATTCGTCCGACACCAAGAATTGTTTGTGTCTTTAATAGGAACATATCTTTTGGTAGGTTTCTTCAAATATTTAGTGGCATTCCAAAGTTTGTATTCAGAATCTATTGTACAAGGATCAAGATTACGAAGATAAGATGCAATATCTTCATTTTTGCTCTTTCTAATTTGTTCAGTAAGATGTTTTGTTGCAAAATTAAGATTTCGTTTGTCAATCGGATTTCGGCTATTTTTCCATATTCTCCTTAGTCTCCTTTTGTGCTTTATTAGATTCCTTATCTCAGCTGAAACTCTAACATAAACGTCATTATGTTTATTCTGATCTGGTTTAGGAGTAGAGGTAATAGCAGACTCGTAAATCAAACGGTTAAACGCTTCAATCGTGTCATCTATATCATTTCCCGTTTTAATCGGTGTGTTAAGATCAAGATTATTATTCAAGAAGTTTTGAAATTGATTAATATTCGTATTTCGAGAGATGTTCTATAACTCAAAATCAGTGTTGTATGATCTGAACATAAGTCGTCATCATTCATTATATCCAATAGGTTATCAGGTATTCCATTAAAAACTGCAAAATCTAGTACGTCCGGCATTTTATTTGGATCCGAGGGCCAATACATAGGTCTGCCTCCCGATAATACTTTGAACTTTTTTTGACAATACATTTATATAAATTTCTGCCCTTTGGATTTATTAGTCGGGATCCCCACCAAGGATGTTTTGCATTGAAATCACCAGCCACAATAAAACGATTTCCAATGGTCATAAAAAATTCTTCAAAATCATCACATTTTACGCTTTGTCTCGGTGGAAGGTATATGACATAAACAGATATGGATTGGTTGTTGCATTTGACTCTAATGCCAGCAGCTTGGAAAATTGATTTTTCTATAATGTGATCAACGTCATATGCAATAGTTGATTTTATAAACATCCCAGAGCCAGCATGAGCCCTTACCCCAGGATGATTAGCTCCAACAAAATCGTAACCTCGAATCTTAACGTGGTATTTACTAGTTTGGTGCGTTTCAGATATAAGAACTATGTCAATGTTTTTAGTTTTAAGAAAGATTTCAATTTCATTAATTTTATTTCTTATTCCATTGGCATTCCATATAGCTATTCTTAGATCTAATTGCATAGTTTGTTAATTAGAAGAGACATCATAATCATTAGTGTTGTTGTCAATTCAATTTGTTTATTTAGTAGTTTTTCGATATTTTGCATCATATTGTTATCGTTGAACTTTAGTGTTGCTGCATAAGATTGTGTGTTTGTATGTGTATTACTATTTACATTTTCTGGACCAAGGCTTCGAAATTCAGTATGGTTCTAGGTATATGACGGTTTTTGTACCGGTCTTTTTTCAGGAAGTTTTCTGTGCAGACGACTTTGGTACACCTCACAGCCTTTGTAATTAGCGGTGTGATTTCCATTGCATAAAGCACATTTTGGTGGATCCTCTATCATTTTTGAACAATTATTAGATGGATGATTAAGACTACATTTCACGCATACGTATGGTCTTTTACAATATGACTTAGTATGACCAAGATCTTGGCATCGATGACACTGTACAATATCGTTTGTTTTTAAAGGGTGTTCAATCTTCACTATTGCATTATCAATGTGTTTTATTTCGAATACATCTTTATTATTGTGATTTGGATCCAAATCTACAAAAAACATTGGTAGAGGTTCTTTTGTTTTTTTATGTTTTATATTTGTAATATTTCGAACTTGATGACAGCATATATTATTATTTTCGAAATATTTTACCAGCTTTCTATAAGATTCAATTGTTTTTATGCTCAACTTAATTTGGTCATTTCTTAGAGCTTTGTAATTAAATTCTTCATTTTTTATTACTTTTCATATATTTTTAACCATTGAAGCTATATTTCCTACTCCAGGAACAAATATTGGTGGCGGTTTTGGCACTTTATTGTTCTTATCTTATATTTCTTCATCATCTTCACTAAGTTCAGAAAATTTGTTGTTATTTACGTATGATGATGTACCGGGAACGTCAGTGTTCAGTTTATGTTTTTTGTTAGTCTTATAATTTGTTGGTTTTTTCTTGTGCTTTGAATGCATTGTTTGCCAGTTCGAACTGTCATCACTTCCATCGTCAGTCGAAGCACTTGATTCATCCATTGTATTGTTATTGTTTGTAAGTACAAATGAATGCACTTGCAAAAGAATGCATTTGCACTTGTTTTTGTAACTTAACAATAACAAATGTATTATTTTCAAATTCACTTAAACGTAGCGTTATTTAGTTGAAAAAAATATGTTTGTTTGTTTTTGTAGTTTTTTATTATGATGTCGAAAAATTTTGCGTGGAGTACGTCTGTACACTTTCGCAGTATTAACAAGACTGTATGTAAATAGTGAAGCAAATTCCCTATTGAGATAAAATTTATAAAAGCTTATTCAAATTACAACAAGTTGTTTAATTGGTGCATTAACCTCCGAATGCTTGTCCTATTGACACGAAATTTTACATAGCGTACTGAATTGAGTCAAGAATGTTGTGAATTATGTTTTGTTGAAATCGGTTCAGATTCAGATATAGCTCTCACATATGTTTCGTCCGATGGTATACCAAACAGCCTATGTTTCTTAGATTTATTCGAAAGTTTGAGGAGCGAATGCAATTGAGTAAGAATGATGTGTGTTACGGTTTGTTGAAATCGGTTCTGATTATATATTGCTCTGACATATATTTATCGAAGAGTCTATGTTTTTCCCATATACACGGAATTTTGTAGTGGGTATTGATTTGAAAAGAAGCTAAGAACATTCCATATATCAAATAAATGATTCATATCGTCAAAAGCCCTTGGAAACTATACTCTTTTTCCATTTTTGATCCTTCGCCCAGTAAATAGATGCCTCGTTGGGGACATAATTTTGCGAAGCACATATTTTTATTAAATTGCAGAAGAATGGCGATGGGATGTTTGGTTTGTAGTTGGATGAAGCCGAGTACAACATTTGATGTAAGCAAATATGACAATACGTGTCCTAAATGACAATAAATGTGATAAATGTGAAACACGAGAGTTCCCTATTTGTGGGCATAAATGAATTTTGCAGTTGCAATAATGTCTACCTATATGTGTGTTAGCAACTTAATTCTGTAGTAAAAATAAAATAAGTTTTTCTTTGATTGAAAAATACGTTAAATGTACTATATATGTATTGTAGCTTGAAAAAAAAAATAATAAAAATAAATACTGTAGTAAAACTAATCAGTCATGTCAAACCCGGACAGAACTGACTTTATACTGATTATACATGATTTTGGGTATTTAAGACATGCTGTAACGCATAAGAAACTACTATCACCCATTTTAGGCTTAATTTAGGTATTTGTGGGCTATATCTAAATCTGAAACGGTTCTTACAAATTTCAGTAGTATTCGTTATTGAGCGATAACCAAATAACCATATTCTGTAGTCGAAATAGCCATAGGTTGAAATTCTAATCATTTCGCCAGTCTGTACACCTGTTGTAATTATCTACTTTCTGAGGGTACAAAACTAAAAAACCAAGTTCTTAAACGGTCTACTTTTAGGTAAAACCAATATAATATTGCACCTCCCTATTTTTGGTACATTGAATATTTAGAGTCAACACCAATTATTCCTGTCAGAGGTAGTAGGAATTGACATTCACTTATTGTTCACTTTTGTGTAATGTCTCGCCCTTTGATGTTTCTATAGGAGGTTCTAGCCACACTTCCCTAACTCATTTGCAGTAGATTAAAATTGCACTTGGGTTGGAATCTTCATTTCATGTAATTATAAGTACACCTAAGATGGTAACAGAAGTTTGACCCGATCGAACTTAACTCCTTTTTAATTTGTGATATTAATATAGAAGTTTGAAATACCACTTGCTACTACCATACGTGGTGGAAATATAATGTATTCAGACAGTCCAATCATTGAATATTAATATTATTAGCAAATTTTGCATGTCATCAGGTACTAGATAATCATATGTATCTGTTTAATGAAGTAATGATAATTTAAATATACAATATGTTATTAATAAATATGTAATACACAGCTTTATTTCATAAATTAATGTAATTCAATAGGATTCAATAAAAAAGCTGCACCAGCAAAACCACAACTTGTTTAAAGTTGGAAAAAATTTATTCAATGAATAGTCATATATTTTGTGGTTTAAAAAAGTGTTTATTTATTTTTATTAATTTGTATTCGTCATTATGTTCCCAAATATAAATTTAATGAACACTGTAACAAGAACATAAAATTAGAAATTAAATATTTATTTTTTAAAAAATAAATATTTATGGGAGGCCATTGAAATTTTGCAAATACTTTCCTACTATACTAGAATTTAAATATACAATATGTTATTAATAAATATGTAATACACAGCTTTATTTCATAAATTAATGTAATTCAATAGGATTCAATAAAAAAGCTGCACCAGCAAAACCACAACTTGTTTAAAGTTGGAAAAAATTTATTCAATGAATAGTCATATATTTTGTGGTTTAAAAAAGTGTTTATTTATTTTTATTAATTTGTATTCGTCATTATGTTCCCAAATATAAATTTAATGAACACTGTAACAAGAACATAAAATTAGAAATTAAATATTTATTTTTTAAAAAATAAATATTTATGGGAGGCCATTGAAATTTTGCAAATACTTTCCTACTATACTAGAATGCTTGGTATAAAAATGAATATCGGAATATATTGCGTTTTTACATTTCCAGACGACAGCAATGGGAAAGGCATACATTTGTCTGCAAATGTCCCATTTATCACAAATAACATTCACAAGTTACGATAAATGTAGACTACATTTGCCAGAGCACTAACTAAAATTATATTACAGCCCTACCTAAAATTCAATTAACACGTTCGACGTTTTTCACCACAAAAGTAGAACACATGTATTCATATGAATGTTACCGAAATACGTCGAACGTACAAAATTTCAAGTTGAACAATTTCAACTTTGACAGAACGTATTTTCCATTTTTTTCTTTTGTTGAAAATAAACACAAAACATTTAGAAAATATGATATTTCGAATGGGAACATAAAACACTTCGATAAATTTATTAAATTTTCAATGTTGTGTTGCGGTTTGTATTATTCGTTTGAAGATATGCATTCGACGTATTTGGGTAATACGGCCGTACAAAACATTTTGCCATAGTGGGGATATTTTTGTACGACTCGTTGAATTTTAGGTAACGTTGTCAGTTTTTGAACCTGAATAAGGAACTCTTATGCCATGTTCAGACGGTCGTTGTTCCCTCTCTCATTCGTGGTCAATTATGTAATTACTTAGTACCCCATACCAAATTTTCTGAGCGAACACTGACTTTTGTACATTGTTCAATTTGAATCACTCTCTGAATAAATTAACTTTGGCAACATGAAAATATTTATTAAATTTTCAAACTTTTTCAGTAAAATTGAAAATGATGAATAAAATGTACAGTTCAGTTCAGTTTATTTCCCAAGGTATTTAATTACATTGTTTCTTAAGTCTAGTCGCTTATATCTAATCTATATCTAACGTATTTTCATACTTCTCTAGATTTATTCTATTTATAATTTTATATGAACTATGTGGTAGGCCAGCCCGCTCAAAATTTGTGTTTAATTGTAAGTTATTTATTTCTCTTGTGAAAATGGGAAAAACACAAGTTATACATTTACTTAAAACTTGGATAACAATAAAACAAAAATAAATATAAATAAACGTTTATTTACGTGGCTTACGGTATTTCATTTCAAATTATTTTTATTTATTGTTCTGTTCTATAAACTAAGTCATCTATATTATACGATTTATATCGCCTATGATAAAATAATAATTGACCAGAGGTATTATACATGGTACCACTGTTATACAGGTGTAACAAACTTAAGGCTGGAAGATATTTATTATGATTTTTTAAATTGTTAAATTCATCTAATGATAGCATTAAGTTTTTTACTATTTCGTTAGAATGTGTAACACATTTTTGTAGGCAATTGATGGCTATCCTTGTTACAAATCTGTCAAATCGCTCGCATTTGCTTATTTCAAATATTTTTTGATTGATGGACTAATATAGTATCCCTGTTCGGTTAATCTTTTACTTAGACCAAGGCAATGAGATAAAATTTTTCAAATATGACACCTAAATATTTTAATGTTTCTGTATTAGTTAGTGTTTGATCACCTATAACAATATTTGGAATATATTGCTTTGCATTTTTATATAAATTACATGCTTTGCCTTTGAAAATAATAGCTCTGCTTTTTTCCACATTTATACAGAGGTGCCATTTTTCGAAATATTCTTTAAGAATTTTTAGATATTCATTAATTTTTTTATTTGCTAATCTGGCTCTGGCATGAGTAGCTGCTATGAGTATATCATCAGCATATATTAATAATAAAAGGTCGTTTGGTGGTTGGGGGATGTCTGCCAAGTATAGATTATATAGAACTGGTCCCAGTACTGATCCCTGGGGAACTCCAGCATTTTCATTATGATGTTGCGATATTCCTTCATCAAAATAAACCTTGAAAGATCTATCTAAAAGATAACTATTAACAATTTTAGTTAGATATTTATTAAAGCCATGAACATAATGCATCTTGTATGTTATTCCCTCTCGCGATACCGTATCAAATGCCTTATTAAAATCCAGGCTTACGGCGATTGTCGCACTTCTATTATTAAGACCTTTAATTATTTTATCATTAAAGGATAATAAAGCGTGTGTGGTTGAGTGGTGTTTTTTAAATCCAAATTGGTTGTCTTTTAATATGGAATTGTCATTGATATGAGCATTGAGGCGATCAAGTATTATTATTTCAAATAGTTTACCCAAGCAGGGTATTAACGAGATAGGTCTATAGCTTGCAGCTAAGGTGGGGTCTTTTCCAGGTTTTAGAACGGGAATAACAATAAATTGTTTCCATTTATTTGGATAGTAACCTATGTTTAAGCATTGGTTAAACAAAATGGCTAAGAATTTCCAAGCTCTTTGATCTAATTTTCGAAGGATAAAATTGGGGATTTTATCATCCCCACTAGATTTTTTGTTGTTCATAAACTTGAGGATATTGCCTATTTCTTGTGAGTTTGTGAGACGAATGGGAATATTATTCGTATTTATACTTCTGCCATCTGCCATGAAATCTATTCCGAATTGTGTCATATGGCCAGTTGGATTATTTATGTTTGCGACTGTGATGTTATTTACCACAGAACCTTGTATACTTGAAATGGATTTTGCAATAGCTTCTGCCTTGCCATTATCTGTACAAATTCTAATGCCTTCATTTTCTATGTATCCTATTTTAGGATTCGCCAATTTTCCACTAAGACCTTTAACCTGTCTTTTTTGCGCAATTAGGTGAAGAATGTCTTCTGGTAATTTACAAAATGTACCTCTAGTCGGTGTAATCTTATTTATTGCTGTTTCCATTGCTATATTTATGGCTACAGTTAGGCTATCTAATGCTACATCAATTTCTTCCCTTCCAATATTTACATCGTACGGTAGTAAAATATTTTGCATTTTATCAGCTAAGGTGTTATTTACCAAATTTTTATTCAGACTTTTGAAGTCAAAAATTTGTTTAGGCTGTTGTCTTTCAAGTTCTGTTGATAATTGCAGCATAATGGCTCTGTGGTCAGATTCAAAATCTAGCGTTGTTGGCCTATTTAGAGTCCAAAGTCCAGGTGTTGACATAAATATATCTATATAAGATTCAGTGGTGGCACATATTCTAGTTGGGCCATCTGTTATCCTTATACTTAGATTTGGATTGTTTTCCAACCAATTCCTCAAAACTCTTCCATTGGCATTGTTCACATTGCCACCCCAATCAGTGTGCTTGGCATTGAGATCTCCGCCCACTATAGCTTCATTAGAACCTATGACATTATTAATATTTTCCAAATCCAAAGGATTAATGGTGTCTTGTGGTCTTTGATAAAGAGACATGAAAATAATATTTCTACCATTTACATCTCTTACTTTGACCGCGGTACAATCTAATTTAATAAAATTAATAAAAATTCTTTCACATTTTAAATTGTTTTTTATACAAATAGCAGTTCCACCCCTAGAACTATAAAATTTATCCTGTCTGTATATGTTGTAACCTTTTATATCAAATTTGTGTTTCGCTAATATGCCATGTTCTGCCATCATAAGAATGTCTGGTTTGTTTTTGAATACAAATGTTTGTAAATAATGTCTCTTAATTCTTGAGACGATACCATTTACGTTAATAAATATTATTTTTAGATTAGTCATCTAGTTTTAAGCTAACAAATAGTTGATAAAGGGAACGTGTCCTTTCAGCAGCCGTTTTTAATTGTTTATAGCCTTCAACATGTGCTCCTATTTTCTGCAGGCATGTAAAAAAATCTTTTCCCAAAAGATTTTTGCAGTCAGTGTCAAACATTTGCATGTAATCCTCTGATTTTTTATTAGATGGGGGTGTGTAAGGGGAGTTTGTTATACCTAACTTAGCTATGCTAGCGTATGTTTTTACATTTGATGAATTATAGGCTATGTTTTGCGTTGGAAAATTTCTAGAAATCGATGGCATATTTCTAGCCACTTTTGCATTATTTAGCTTTTCAAGCAATCTTAGTCTTATTGGACAATTCTTGGCACTAGCAACGTGACCTGTAGTATTGCAATTCACGCAAAACACAGGTATGCCAATGGTTTTTATTAATTTTCCCGTTTTTTGGGTCTTCCGATATTTGTTCTTCGGTATTGAACTCTTTTTTTGGTACCGGGCACTTTTTTGGCTCATGACCACCAGGGCATTTAACGCATTTGTACGGCATCTTACAGTTTGTGGCAATATACCCGTAACCCTGACAATTTCTACACTGTATGAGTCCAACTTTTTTGTATTTTTCAATTTTCACTTTTGAATTGATTAAATATTCCATTTTTTTAAATGCTCCTATATCGGAGGCATTGCTTAAATGGATAAGCCATCGATTGCCATTTATGTATTGGATATTTTGAATATCTACATTTATTCCTCTTTCAGTGATAAATTCTTCTACATCTTCTTTTGTGTATGTATCAGAAAGATTTTTTATTATTACAGTCCTAGGTTTTAACTCTTTTGGAGTGAATGTGTAATAGTGCATATTGCTTTTATCCAGAAATTGTCTGACTATCTCAAAATCACTATTCTTTTGTAATTTAAGTTCACTCATTTTATTTTTTAAGATTTCTATTGAAAATAGATCACTTTTTATAATATCCTTAATATTGATTGTTAATTCTTTAATGTTTGCATTATAAATTTTAATTGATGGCGGGCTGGCCTTACCTGGATTATTTTTATTTTCACGAGTTGGTTGAGATGTTGTCTTCATTTGCGATGTCGATATAGGAGCTTGATTTGTTATGTGGTGTACGTTGGAATTGCAATTTTCGAATTTCGAAAAAATGAATGTTGTGCTGAATTGTGCTAGGTTTGTGCCAAATTGTGCCGTAATTTTTTTTTCGAAATTCGAAAAACTAAGGAAGATATTCGAAAAAACATTTTTTTTCAAAAAATTTTCACAGAATTGCAATTTTCGAATTTCGAAAAAATGAAAGTTGTGCTGAATAAAGCTCAATTTGTGCTCAATTGTGCCGTTAAATTTTTTTCGATATCATGTGCCGTTTTCGAAATAATCGATATTTTCGAACGTATGACAGGATTGCAATTTTCGAATTTCGAAAAAATTAAAGTTGTGCTGAATTGCGCTAGCAGAGCACACAATTGTGCCGTTTAAAATTTTTCAATATCTCTTACCATTTTCGAAAAAAATACAATTTTCGAACATATGCCAGAATTGCAATTTTCGAAATTCGAAAAAATAAAAGTTGTGCTGGATTGTGCTCAACGAGCACATAATTGTGCCGTTTAAATTTTTTGAATATCTTTAACCGTTTTCAAGTTTTTGCAATTTCGAATATATAAAATAAAACCAGTATTTTGTATGAACAATCTTTGTAAATTTGCTAAAAATGCAAATATCAAAATGCGCTAAATTGTGCTGAGTTGTGCTCGCCTAGCACAATTTTTTGTCCATACATTACAAATTTCTATCGCTACTCGTTACTCGCTAAAATTGAAAAATCCTTATAATTTCCATAAAAATTAGAATTTTTGAAATCTGAAAGTTGTGCTGATTTGTGCTAACCTAGCACAAATTTTTCGCCATACATTGCAAATTTCTATCGCTACTCGTTACTCGCTAAAATTAAAAAAATTCTTATAATTTCCTTAAAAATTAAAATTTTCGAAATCTGAAAGTTGTGCTGATATGTGCTAGCCAGCACAACTTTTCGTCCATACATCGCGAAATTGTGTTTCCACTCGTTACTCGTTAAAATCGATCATATTTATTTGGGGATAAAAATCGTTGTAATTTTGCTAAAAATCCAAATATCAAAATGCGCTAAATTGTGCTGAGTTGTGCTCGCCTAGCACAATTTTTTGTCCATACATTACAAATTTCTATCGCTACTCGTTACTCGCTAAAATTGAAAAATCCTTATAATTTCCATAAAAATTAGAATTTTTGAAATCTGAAAGTTGTGCTGATTTGTGCTAACCTAGCACAAATTTTTCGCCATACATTGCAAATTTCTATCGCTACTCGTTACTCGCTAAAATTAAAAAATTCTTATAATTTCCTTAAAAATTAAAATTTTCGAAATCTGAAAGTTGTGCTGATTTGTGCTAGCCTAGCAAAACTTTTCGTCCATACATCGCGAAATTGTGTTTCCACTCGTTACTCGTTAAAATCGATCATATTTATTTGGGGATAAAAATCGTTGTAATTTTGCTAAAAATCCAAATATCAAAATGCGCTAAATTGTGCTGAGTTGTGCTCGCCTAGCACAATTTTTTGTCCATACATTACAAATTTCTATCGCTACTCGTTACTCGCTAAAATTGAAAAATCCTTATAATTTCCATAAAAATTAGAATTTTTGAAATCTGAAAGTTGTGCTGATTTGTGCTAACCTAGCACAAATTTTTCGCCATACATTGCAAATTTCTATCGCTACTCGTTACTCGCTAAAATTAAAAAATTCTTATAATTTCCTTAAAAATTAAAATTTTCGAAATCTGAAAGTTGTGCTGATTTGTGCTAGCCTAGCACAACTTTTCGTCCATACATCGCGAAATTGTGTTTCCACTCGTTACTCGTTAAAATCGATCATATTTATTTGGGGATACAAATCGTTGTAATTTTGCTAAAAATCCAAATATCAAAATGCGCTAAATTGTACTGAGTTGTGCTCGCCTAGCACAATTTTTTGTCCAAATTTCAAATTTCTATCGCTACTCGTTACTATACCAAATTTCGTGCAAATCGAAAGATATATAGGGACCATTTACATTAACTCGGACGAAAATATATATAAGAGCTATATGTACGTCTGAACCGATTTTCACCAATTCCAATAGGGTTCGTCATGTGGCCAAATAAATGAGCTGTACCAAACTTCATCAAAATCGGAATTTAACGGCGACTTGTACTTTGCTTACAATTTAACATTAACAGATGGACGGACGTGCATAAATCGACTCAGAAAGTTATTCTATGTTTATTCTCAAAAGGAACCATTCGTCTATCTCGATTTGTTTTGCTTGTTACAAACATATGCACAAAGCCATAATACCCGGAACCACAGTGCGGTCAAGGGTATAAGGAGGGCAAATATGTGTACAGTACTAATTGGTGTATACAGTCCAAATTATTTGATTCGCTTCTTACCCAAATTGTACGAATTCTGTTATCACCAATGTGCACAGTATTAATTTGTGTATACAGTCCAAATTATTTAAATCGTTTCGTACTCGATTTGACGAATCTGTCATCAGTATCACTTTTGAGTACATTTGTGGTAACATAGGGTACTTAATTTTTTAATGGGCAGGGGAAACAGTAGCCCCATATAAATTGCCCCTTTTATAGATCACAATTGGCCATGTTGAAAATAGGCAATGGTAAAAATGCAATTATAGCAAAATGTTAGTAAAAATACAAACCACAAATCTTTACTAAGTTCACAAACCACCTTTATGTAGGTGTTGCCAACTCACAATTTGTTTTTATGAAAATGATAAAGGTAGAAATATCTGAATCAAAAAAAGTGATACTGATGACAGATTCGTCAATTCGAGTACGAAACGATTTAAATAATTTGGACTGTATACACAAATTAATACTGTGCACATTGGTGATAACAGAATTCGTACAATTTGGGTAAGAAGCGAATCAAATAATTTGGACTGTATACACCAATTAGTACTGTACACATATTTGCCCTCCTTATACCCTTGACCGCACTGTGGCTCCGGGTATTATGGCTTTGTGCATATGTTTGTAACAAGGAAAACAAATCGAGATAGACGAATGGTTCCTTTTGAGAATAAACATAGAATAACTTTCTGAGTCGATTTATGCACGTCCGTCCATCTGTTAATGTTAAATTGTAAGCAAAGTACAAGTCGCCGTTAAATTCCGATTTTGATGAAGTTTGGTACAGCTCATTTATTTGGCCACATGACGAACCCTATTGGAATTGGTGAAAATCGGTTCAGACGTACATATAGCTCTTATATATATTTTCGTCCGAGTTAATGTAAATGGTCCCTATATATCTTTCGGTTTGCACGAAATTTGTTATAGTAACGAGTAGCGATAGAAATTTGTAATGTATGGCGAAAAAATTGTGCTAGGCGAGCACAACTCAGCACAATTTAGCGCATTTTGATATTTGGATTTTTAGCAAAATTACAACGATATGTATCCCCAAATAAATATGATCGATTTTAACGAGTAACGAGTGGAAACACAATTTCGCGATGTATGGACGAAAATTTGTGCTAGGTTAGCACAAATCAGCACAACTTTCAGATTTCAAAAATTCTAATTTTTATGGAAATTATAAGGATTTTTCAATTTTAGCGAGTAACGAGTAGCGATAGAAATTTGTAATGTATGGCGAAAAATTTGTGCTAGGCGAGCACAACTCAGCACAATTTAGCGCATTTTGATATTTGGATTTTTAGCAAAATTACAACGATTTTTATCCCCAAATAAATATGATCGATTTTAACGTGTAACGAGTGGAAACACAATTTCGCGATGTATGGACGAAAAGTTGTGCTAGGCTAGCACAAATCAGCACAACTTTCAGATTTCGAAAATTTTAATTTTTAAGGAAATTATAAGAATTTTTTAATTTTAGCGAGTAACGAGTAGCGATAGAAATTTGCAATGTATGGCGAAAAATTTGTGCTAGGTTAGCACAAATCAGCACAATTTAGCGCATTTTGATATTTGCATTTTTAGCAAATTTACAAAGATTGTTCATACAATATACTAGTTTTATTTTATATATTCGAAATTGCAAAAACTTGAAAACGGTTAAAGATATTCAAAAAATTTAAACGGCACAATTATGTGCTCGTTGAGCACAATCCAGCACAACTTTTATTTTTTCGAATTTCGAAAATTGCAATTCTGGCATATGTTCGAAAATTGTATTTTTTTCGAAAATGGTAAGAGATATTGAAAAATTTTAAACGGCACAATTGTGTGCTCTGCTAGCACAATTCAGCACAACTTTATTTTTTTCAAAATTCGAAAATTGCAATCCTGCCATACGTTCGAAAATATCGATTATTTCGAAAACGGCACATGATATCGAAAAAAATTTAACGGCACAATTGAGCACAAATTGAGCTTTATTCAGCACAACTTTCATTTTTTCGAAATTCGAAAATTGCAATTCTGTGAAATTTTTTTCGAAAAAAAATGTTTTTTCGAATATCTTCCTTAGTTTTTTGAATTTCGAAAAAAAAAATTACGGCACAATTTGGCACAAACCTAGCACAATTCAGCACAACATTCATTTTTTCGAAATTCGAAAATTGCAATTCCAACGTACACCACATCAATCAGCAGCCTCCATACTACATTCATTTGTGTAGTGTCATTTTTTTGTTGTATGCTGTTGTTATTACTAATTGTTGTTTTTGTTTTGTTTTCGTTTTCAGAGTTTTTTGTTATTTCAGCAAGTTGATAGTTTTTAATTAAATTTTTAAGTTTTTCTTTTTCATTTCCTATATCTTTTAAACGGGATTGTGTTGTTTCCCGGTCTTTCATAAGCTGGTATATTAGTGTTTTTAATTTGATCACCTCATAATGGGTGTCAGAATCACTGCCACTACTTTTGTTCTTCTTCCTTTTTTTCAGTTTTTTATTTGTGTCACTATTTTAATTTGTAACACTACTATTGTCTGACAAGTTCATAATGGACTCCATTTTACGTTTTAATAACGCTTATCTCTTTTGCTTTATGGGCCCAGGCAAAAAGCCTTGTCCAAAAGTTTGAAACGAGAGTCTATGCTACAAACACTATAAATAGCCCGTAGTATAATTGTTAATTTATTACACAAAGCACTTTTTAGTTCAATTAATGTTTTTAATAAACTTTTCACTTTCATTGCACTAGACGACCAGTCATTTTTCACTTTTAATATTTCACTTATCACTTCACGAAAGCACAAGAACGAATGAATAAAATGTACAAAATGTTCTAGTTGTTATATATGCAGAAGGATGTAAATTTTGTAATCTACATAATACAATATGCATTTCTTTCCCTTTGGTTCTAAAAAGCGTACAAAACGAGACACAAATGTGAGGAAACTCAAAGAAAAATTCTTCAATTTTTTATATGTGACATATGAATTGAGAAATTATGAAAATATATTTAAAACAACAATATTTTAATAAAAAATTGAAAACATGAATTAAAAGGAAATATATGGGTTCACACTATAGCCAGGAGAAAAAGAATTTCTTTTTCTATTTAGATCCACATGTGATTCACGCAAATATGTTACAATTTTAGTTTAAAACAAGAAACAAAAAGTTTGAAATAAAAAAATCCAATGTCATGAATTAAGAACGGTGTTGTATGAACGGGTTAATTCATGTACGTAGTTCTGAGAGCGAACTAGTTTGTTCGAATGCCCGTCAGAACATGTCATTATTACCTTTTGTAATTCATTTGAATGATCATGAAAGGAACACAATCCATAAGATATATATCCTAAAATGGCCATTAACGATTTCAGTAATAACGCTTTTCATATCATAAATGTTGGGACGTTGTATTAATTAATTATTTATTATACCTTTCAGCACATTGTTGTACAGGGTATTATACCTTTGTGCATATGCTTGTATTTGCATTAACAACCTTAATTCATATTAAATTTTACATTACCCTCATTGTTAATGCACAAAAACGGAATTTATACTGAATTAAGCAATATGTATGGAATCACTCTCTGAGTCGATTTATTCATGTCCTTCCGTCCGTTTGTTCATGTTAAATTGTAAACAATGTGCAGGTCGTATTTGTGATTCGAATTGTATGAAATTTGGCACAGGTTACTTTTTTATTCCAAGGACGAACCCTGTTCACAAAATTGGTTTAGATTTCGCTCCCATATATATTTTCGTCCGATTTTATATAAATGGTGCACCATATGGTAAATGGTGATTGAGACAAAATATTTCCAAAGTTTGTTCAAACCGATTCAGATTTAGATATAGCTCCCTTAAAAAGCTCCGTCCGATTTTATGTGAATGATGCACACAGCTCCCAATATTTATCCGATTGGAACAAAATTGATGTATGCGAAGTTTTGTTGATAACGGTTCAGATTTTGTTATATATGTATATATAATATATTCGTCCGATGTTTATATAACATAAAACTACCAGTGCTTATCCCATTGAGACACAATTTTGCATAGAGTATCGAATTGAGTTTAGAGTGATGTTTAATTAACTTTGCAAAAATCTGTTCAGATTTAGATAAATCACGTTTATATTTTTGCCGATTTCAAATACTTCTAGATTTACATATAGCTCCCATACATAATTTTGCTCGTATTTATAAAAACTGTACACTAAAGAACCTAAGTATGGGTTGTTTGAAATTAGTATAACTATCTACGTAGTTAACACATTTAACACTAGAAATGACCTCATTCTGAAAGAATTTTTATTGTGTAAAGAAATTTTTTTTAGACTATTTTTTAATATTTTTTACATTATTTACAATCATACAAAACCTTGCTATTATTTGTTCTCGGTGGTAGGGCTCTCGAGTTTCCACTTTTGAAAAATAAGAGCGCGGACAAAATGTTCGAAAAAAAGGAAGTCTTTACTCTAAGAGTGAAATCGAATGGAAATATAAAATTTATTTTTCCCGATTTGTGTGTTCGTTTGTGTTTCTAGAGTAGCAAACGGTAGCAAAAACGTTTCGATGTTGTTGTGCTGATCTTGTCATATAAGAAATTTACTTTATACAATAATAAAAGTAGTTTGATTATTTAATATATCACAAAAGGTCAAAATGACCGCTTTTAGGCAATATAGGTATAGCACATGTGAATACGGGGAATGGAAAAGGGGAGGAAGCAGCTACTATGATTAATAAACTATGTGGTACAAAAAGTCACCAAATTTTAAAAAGCTGGGTCATAATATACACAATGGTTTTTGTACTTGAAATTGAAAAACGGTCAAAATGACTGCCTTCGGCAATCTAGTGTTAATTTCGTCCGACTTTTAAACCATCCTTACTAGTTTTAAGATTTATAATTAAAAAGATTAAAAGTTCTCAAATTTAATCCACTTAAATTAAACATTTATCACATTCATTACAAATTAATTGAATTAAATCTGAGGATTATTTTTTATTAAACTTATAATAATTCTAATGACACAACTTCTGCAATCTTCACCAATACTTTCGTGCTACTATTTAGCGCTACTCATCGTTTCTATTTTCAATTTAAAAAATTATCTGAAGAAGACCAGTGCTCAAGGATAAGTAAGGAAACGGAGACACTTATTGACATCAGCACTAAATGCTACGACGACCACGAAAGTGATTGCATAAATGTTCGTTTACGATGGAGGATTAGGAGTTGATTATAATGTCAATGAATTGCACTACGAATGTGGAGTTAATGACTTTGGGGAATTGTAAGCTATTTTTGTCTGTCGGGAACTGTAACTAAAATTCAAAATGGAAATGTAAAATTTGGTTTCATAAATTTTCATATTGAGAGAAAAAGTAATGACAATTTGGGGAATTCAGTAGCGTTTTTCTTATAAAAACAACAAAGTGGGATTCAGCCTAACTATTTTGCAAAAACAAAATTTGACGTATACTTAGAATTTACAACGAGTTTTATGTCCCATATACTTGGATTTATTTAAGTTCTTGTTGCTGTTATGTTGAGGAAAATGTTTTTGTTCATGAAGACGACAATCAATTTCGTTCTGGATAACGTTCATTCAAGCAAGAATTATCGTTTATTGTATTTGGAATGTTGTGTTGATGTTTTGTTATGTGTTTATGATAGGATATTAGTAAAAATAATAGTATAACACCAGCATGAACGAATCTGCTCATATGTCCTAAAATACTTTAGGTATATTTAGAAAAGCTGATATATTTGTTTAAAATTCAACGATACTCATTCAGAATAAAATAACTACAAATGAAGTTCGCATTTATATTTTCATACGATTTCATTTAAGGGGACCCCCCATTCTCGGGGTCAAAATTTTTGTTGATATAATTCGAACCTACACTGAATAAAGAATGTCCCTACAAAATTTCAAGTGAAAATTTCAAGAACTCTTGAAGCTATATCCGATTTATTGTGTCAGCATCAAGTGACGGCTGAAGGGCTTCTCAAACTTTAAACGCGTTTTTCCCTAACATTTTTTTGCGAATGGCGGGCACGATAACTCAAAAACTAATAATCCAATCGGTTCCAAATTTTGCAACGTTTCTCTGGGAGTGTATAGCTCTCGTATGAACTAGGATAAAGCCAATCGGTGAAGATCTTCCTTATTTTTTAACTTGGTTTTTGATAAAAAATCGGTGATTTTCCAAAAATATTTTTTCAAAGGTGCACCATTTTGTTAATTTTAGAGCGAGGTCAATAATCCTAGTTCATACGAGAGCCAGACATGTACTCTTTCTAACACCGTTGGAATTTTCGGATTCCGATGTTCCAGTGAGGAGTTATCATGCCCGCCATCAAAAATAAGGACTTTTCTTTAATTACAAAAAACAACAACAGAACAGTAACAAAAATATTTTGTAAATTATTTTTCTTCTCTTTTAAATCTACAAATATATATGTGCAAAGTTACAAACCTCAACAAGCATTGGTATTGATTTACCAGCCTATTGAAAATCTTGAAAAATTAAAATCGAGAATGGGGGGTTCCCTTAAATTAACTCATGATAATACGAGTTGTAGTCAGACTATGTGCCTGAATGAAGACAGTTACTTACTTATGGCAATCTCCTTCTGGCACCATTTCACTATTCTCATGAAATTTTGTATTGTATGAAGGGATATTTTGTCAATTTACCGTGTCAAATAAAAAATCATTTTTGCCTGCATGTCAATAGCTTCTACATATTACATACAAATTTTTACGTATAAGAATCATCCTAACCTTTGAATTGTTTTCACGACCATTTATTGTTGGTCATTGACCCTTTAAGTAATGCCTCATTGGGGGCGAATCAGATATTATGTGTGTGAAATAGTAATACATAAAAGGATCCTTCTGCTAGAAGAAAAGCATCAAATGTGTGAGATGAATGATAATCCAACAATACTTTTTTGTCTTTTATTTGACTTGTTTGGCCATGTGTGGGTTTGTTATATAGGTTGAACTTCCGCTTAAATGAATAAGAAAGGAAAAAAAGGGGTAGTAGTTGTAACGTGTCTGCTGTTTTTTTTTTTTTTTTTCAACTATAACTTCATAACACATCGTGACAGGGATGTGCCCTAGTTGCAAACAATAAGACAATAGTGAGGAATTATTCCATTCAATTCCCTATATTATTTTTCAATATAAACAAAGAATTTGTCAACGTCATAATAAACTTTAATGGGAAAATTAAATTGTTTGACCTTAACAACTTCAGTGTACCAAATTACCGCCACTGCTTTGGGAAATTGCGGCTAAGACATATGAAATACCGAAAATGGAGCGAGATCTACAAAAAACACGGAATGCCAAATAAGAACAAAATTATTCTCAGTGTATTCATTCTCAGTATAGAAGCATATTCATAGGTAATTGAATAAGTAGCTTTGAATAAGTGAATACAGAAGTGTAGCTTTAAAACTATGTGACTTATTGTTGGGGTCCTCAGACAAAACCAAAATAACTATTTCATATGCCCGCCACAAATTTATAATAACTATACAATAAATAAAATTATGTTTATATTCTTTTTGACATGCGTCATTTTGTTTTTCATGACTATTACAAACGTATTTCTATGTTTCTATGTTTCATAAAAACCAATTACTTCCTTTTTCCCATAGATTTTCATCAGAGCTGAAGCAAATATTTACTATGCTGTTATGAATCATATTCCTTTTGGTACACATTTACACATTCACATTCATGGCGACTTTCTTTTTTGGAGTTTTTGTTGTATTATAAATCTAGCGTAAGAACACTGCAATTTCAGTAACTCTCCATAAATATACCACACACAACTATTTCTGAAATGTTGCAAACATGACACGTCACACTTTTCTTTTGCATTTCGCAGTTTTTTTTTTCTCAAAACAAATCTGCCACACATAAAACAAAAACGATGTCTTGTTGTCTTAACTATGCATATGATATGACAACAACCATACCAACAGCAACAACGTGGAAGTTTTGAAGTTATACTGGAATGAGGTTTCAAAAGGCTATGGAATTATAAAGAAAATACTCAGCAAAAGGCACATCGGTAAAAAATGCGTCTAAAACCTTTAACTCGCCGAAAGCAGGAATTTATAACAGGGTTAACCAATATCGAGATACCATTGTATTGGATGATATTACGAAAGCTTGAAATAAAAACAAATAAACTGCCTAAAATAAAATATTTGATGCTTGTAACTAAATGCATTTCCGCAGTGAATAATATGACATTCCACCTGTCTTATATTGTATTGATAAGTAGTTATCAGCATAATAATGAGTTAATATAAATTATTATGGAAATTATTTTTGGCGTGAAAGTCTGTCAGTTGTAACTGCTTTAGTACATAAACTGACAGAGAGAGTAAGATATTTTATGGTTGAATAATAGAGACTAATTTATTTTCGATAAAGTAAGAAGTTTGTTCATATAATTAATATGATCTAAATGAAGCCATCGAATATTATAATACAATAATTTTAAAATTGTCGTTATACTCATATTGGACCTATAATGTATGGATGCTTGTTTCCGATTTGATACGCTGTGCAAATCGGACAAACATAAGTCATTTGCAAGAAATCAGATTAAATTATATATACGCTTTTTATTGTTTAGGACCTTACTTTCCATATTTAATACATAAACTTATTGCTATCAACTAATTTTCCATTGGCATTTTCGTTGTTATTTTGATTTAAATACTGTGCCCCTCTAGGGCTATGTAATTTATTTTACATCCTTTGATAAGCTTAAGACCACGAACAATTATTTATTCTTTACTTTGAAGAAAAACTAATAAATGAACCCTCAACCGACTCTTTGAAAGGGTCTCTTCGGCCCCATTTTCTGCTCAATATATATTGTACAGAAATGTTCGTCATAATGTTTTAGTATAAGTCACAGAATAGACTAATACTCAAAAATCAGCCTAAACGTCAAAAATCTTAAAAAATCATTTTAGGGATAAAATCTTACTTATTTTTAGTTTTTACCCATTTTTCCCACAAGATGTTGTTTAAGATGGATGCTATAAAGAACAAAAATATTATCCATCAAGTCGCTGAACAAGAGAAATCTGTATATATAATGTATATCTTATATATATAAAAATGGTGCCAAAAATGTATACTAACTCATCAATTGAGAACGGCTGGACAGATTTGACTCAAATTTTTTTTCAGTTATCGGTATTACAGTGGGAATGTTTTTATGAAACAAATTTTATAGAAAAGTCCGCGAAAATCTTGCAAAAATTATTTTAAAGAAACGGCTGGATCGATTTGACTTAAAGTTTCTGTTAGAGGTCTGTAATTGAAGTGGAAAGGTTTTAATTAAAGAACATTTCATATCGAACCTTTATGAATTCACCCCTTCGTAGTTCTTCTTGGACATATTTTTGGCGAAAATTGGCAGCATATAATATCTTTAAGTAATTGTCATTTATGGAAAAATCTCAAAATATTGCATTGAAAAAACTATTGTATATGAAAATAAATTTACATATATTTTCATTGCAGCTAAATTTAATTATTATTATTATTTTCTCATCATTATTTCCTCACGTTTTTCGTAAAATCAAGATTAATTATTTTGAAAATATAAGTTATGTGAAGCAATTTGCATGGTATGTATAGGTTGTGATTTTTGTCTCAAATAAAACACAGTAAGACATGGTAGAGTAAAGATTAAGCGGTTCCATTATGTAGAGCCTAAACCAAAAACTATACCGGCAATTAATTAATTAATTAAAGGCAATTAAATGGATATTTGGTTACTACTTTACAAATACATCAACAAAATACGAAGGTATTATTGAACATATTCTTATATTCGGGAAGAATACATTTAAATTCGAATCCTAAATGGAGGCAATTCCGCATTACATGTTGTTCGTGTCTAATTTATATGTGCCTTTATGGTTCCTCAAACGTATTTTTAATGATATGAACAATATTTGCGTGGTTTATTGACTGGACCTATTTCACTCACGTTTTCCTTCGGCTGTTTGCAATTGCATTGGAAAGGTTTTTAGGAAGAAAATGTTGAGAAAAACATCAAAAAGTCTGAGAATTGGAATAATCGAATGTTGTGTTAGTTAAATCGTTTATAACTCAAGAACGTCTTCACCGATTTTGACGTTTCAACAATTAAAAGAAGGTATACGGCGTCGACATTGGCCAAACTTTTCCTCCTTATAGCAAACCCGGTTCGCCAAATACAAATGGTATCACATTTAGTACTTTTTAGTAATTTTCGTACCGTACGAATTTCTAAAAACCCAGCCTTATCGGTCACCTTTGGACCAAGAGTGACCCTCACCCAAAATTTCAAGATTCTAGCTTCAACCGTTTCGTCAGGGCGTTGATGAATCGTTAAGTAAGTCAGTCAATCACTTTATTTTTTATTAGTATAGATAATCCTTCTTAATAACCTTTTGCCAGCAAGACACCGAAAAAAACATAAGCCTCCAAAAACAACAGTTATATTTCTAAAAATCTACTACAAATTACTGCTTAGAAAACAAAATTATTATTCTAAATTTCAAATTAATAGCTTTATTGGATCTGAATTTTTTACAAAAAAAACCTTCTACTCTAAAATTTAAAATTCGAGGGTTACGATTAGCCCATGGGACCTATTTTGGGCACTGCTGGTCTATATCTATTGGTTTTGACTGTTACAAATATATGCACAAAGGCATGATAAATCACAAACATTTTCGTTACTAGTTCAAACATTGATGTGATACCAAATAATATTTATGAGTCAGATAGTCATAATAGTAATGATAGGCAATAATGAAACGTAAATTTCCTCAATAAGAATAAATTGTCATATAATAATTACGTCTTCTTTCTTTCTGTGAAAAAGGAGACGCGATACACCAATAGTTAATTTTGAGGATATACATAGAATCGCTTTCTGAGTTCAATTTAAAATGTCACTCTTACATGCCTTATCCAACTTTTGAACTTTTCAAACTGTTTTTCGATGTTTCCTTAATAACTATCCAACCCATATATTATTCTTACGTTTACGCAATGTCAAACTTTCTTATCGTATCATTAAAGTTCTTATCATTGTCATGATACGAACGTTACGATTATTCAATCCTTTTCATCCTCTGATAGCATGGAAATGTCATTCGTTGTGCCATTTCAACTATTTAGACAGTCAGTCCTTCAGTTACTTAACATGGGAATCCATTGAAACTACATGATATATTTTATTTGAAATATTTCCATTTCATTCCTTTTCTAATAACAAGAAAAATTTTCCTGAATGTTTACAGTTGTTTGGAATGTACATGCCACGGAGCATGATCATCGCTCAATCAATGTTATGAATTTAATTCCCATAGCACCATTCTTATGTTATATGTTGGGTTTCTATTGTGTAACAAATCTCCCGTAAAAAAATATCGAAATCCACCAATCTATTAATTTTGTCACACTGATTATAACTCATTGGAATAATAATTATTAAGCCTACAAATCGCATATCACCTTAGACGATTTTGTCACATTCGTTAATTTTTTGTATTACGGTAAGCCTCATTTAACACACTCCTCCATGGTATAAAGGATATCCTAATTTAGTTTCTTAATTAGTAACACTTTCCGTCTTAATAAAATACGTATAGTGAAGATCTTTGTTATTTGTATATCCTTTAACATACGATGGAGCCTGAATAACATTTTTCATGCTATTTGTAAACTTCGAAATGAACAGCAGAACAGATAGAGCTTCTGCATTCATCACATACATTGCTACTACTCCCTAAATAAAGTTCATACAATTAGTTATAATGTTATGTTCAGTTAATATAAAGAAGTACTTCATAAAAATGTTGTTTGTGATATAAAAGGCATTACTTTACCTTTTTACGCCGAATGCCCTCAAACAATATTCCTTTGTCGGTCATTAGAATATTTTCAATTTATCCTTTGGGGAGAAATTAGTAAAAGCTACAATCAGAAATCCCACAAACGGAAAGGAAACCTCTGAATTCGTAACTCAATTGCGGCACATTTCTTTGTATCATTGGACATTTGTAATTTCTCTCAACGAAGGAACTCATAAATTGTATTTTTTCACAATTTGTCTTTTTTCCCATGACTTCCGTTGCGAATTTTTTCGACTTGCTTTCAATATTCGCCTTCATCATTCTTGTTGTATTAAAACGGAATAGTCTGACTGCATCATTTGTAACGGCAAACGGTTGGATATTAGTCTACTTGTCTGACTTCTGAGATGTAGTCGTCGCTTTATTGGGCCATTCAGTCTTGTACACAATGTGGGATAAATTGTTAATGTTCCATGTACATAGAGCAACTTGTAATTGCTTGTACGCTGTCTTGTAAAAAATGGAAGAAAAATTGTATGTTGAAAAAAATGAATTTTAAATTTGTGGTATGTTCATTTTTTGGACCGTTGAACACGTAATAATTATAAAATTCAAATATTACATGATATTTTAAAAATTTGTTTAATAAAATGATTAAAGAATAGACATTTCCTGGAAAATAGCGTCTTTGGCGCAATGCTTACCAAACCAATGTTATGCAATAATCAATGTTTTGCGCCTATCTAAACAGTTTCAGTTTATTTCGAGCCTGGGCAATATTTCGCGACATTTGCACCCTCTTGCACGATTAGAGGTCAACAGCACCTCTACCATACACTGACATATTTTCCGAATATGTCTAATATTCAGTTCAGCCCTTTTAATTACTTGTACATGTTGTATGGTAATTTTCGGTTTATAACTGCGGCCTATAAATCGATTCGAAAAATACAAAAAATTAAGTTTTCGATCCACTTCATCCCAAAATTATTATCTAATCATTACCGAAAATTATATCCGCTGTCCTCGATCAGCGTTAAATTTCCGCCTCTAGTGTGGTAATGGGTTACTAAATAATATGTGAATTACGTATTCACATATTATTTAGTAACCACATCCGAGAACATACGACAATAAAATTGATATCAATTTAAAGGTCAACCTCTCCTCTTGGATATACTACCAACTTCTGGGGTCTATGTCCTTTAGGAGTAAATATATGCGCCATAGAATACAAATTTTGTCATTTTTCACACAAAAGCAGTGTCCGTTTGACCCGCTAAATATTGACAGATCTTCATCAAAACAAGCAAGCTTATTCTTTGGCACGATTGCTTCATTGTAATAGTTCAGAAGACGAAATGCCAAATTACAGACACATCGGTGAGAAAAGCGGCTAAAACCTCAAAAATTCCCAATTCCGAATTCCCAAAATCCGATTTTAAATACCATATAAAATCAAATACCAAGTAAAAATTGTGAGCTCTTTCGTTATTTCAAGTACAAAAACCGATACAGAACCGAATAGAACCAGATTTTAGTTCTGTATTTCAGTACGTTTCATGGGAAATTGTAATCGCAGTAATCCTTCTACCATTTTTTTAAAGTACAACTAGTATTTTATTTCCTTCATCTCATTGTCTTGTAGTCTGTCCTTCAAAACAATTTTGATTACTTTTGCAAATTTATGCAGTAAGAAGTTTTTTTCCAGTCTGCGAAAATTCGCAAACGCTTTCCAAATCCCGAGGCTAGGATCTCAAAAAATTATAAGACCTTTGTCAACTACGTCAGTTTTGGGTTGTCTTATGAGTGACAAGTAATTTGCACATTTAATGTCTGTTTTGCATTTTCGAAAGACAAAGTTCTGTGGAAACTATCGTCAGCCGAAAATTCACAAAAAAACATCATTGGTACAGACGACGAAGTGAGTGAGTACAAAAATGAAAGATAATATAATAGTTCTCATATCAGTGCTTTAAAGTGCAGTGGTGATGTTAAATGAATATGTTTATTTTTAATATTATAAATCCAATATTAGGAAATACAATTGCATTTTATTATACTAAAATAATATAAATAATTTAATCGTATACATTTCTCAGCAAGTTAAAATAAGTGTAGGTTGTATTGAGCAATGATTGCAATAGTTCCAAATTCATGGGATAAATCCGACCAACCAATATCTAGAAATAAATTAAGATCGATCAAAATAAAATTAATAAAATTATATAGTGGGAATTAAGAACAACTTGTATCACACGCTTTATATTATATTTATACATATTCAAAATGTTGGCCGTTTAGGGAAAGGTACTTGCATTAGTGGAGCACAAACGTGTGACAGCATTGAAAAATATAATGCACACTACGTTTAACGTTTAATTTATTGTCAAAGCTCAATTTTCATCATATAATCTTACCGCACATGGTTTCTGGGCTCGAAGTATTAACAAACGCAAAGTATTCTGGGTGTCCACATCAACATCAAACCATTCACTTTCGTAGGCTGCCGTTGCAATATTCAAGCCCTCATCGAACACCTTATTGGCATAATAATAAAGAATTGTGCTTTGGGCGAATATCATCAGAATATAAACACAAATTAAAAGCCTTTGACTGTCGGTCTCGACCTGGAATAAAGAGATGAGGGATACAAAGACTAAGAGCTTCATAATTTACAACGCCAACACAAACCGTGACCAGTGTAAACATCATGGCACAAAGCATGGCTCCAAAAGCTAAAAACTCCAACAAATTTGTATAGGTAATCAAATCGTTGATGGTATTAACATATCTAGAAATTTGTAGAGTATTAACATAGCATATTTCCACTTTTTGCAGACTTACCTTATTAATTGTGTTTGATATTGTATGCACCAAATAATCGTCTCCTTTGCCTCCTCGCGAGTCACATCACATAAATGTCGCAATTTTCTTTGCATTCGACGACACATTAATATTGCAAACAACATTATGGCCACAATCATATTGGTAAACGGTATAAACATGCAACAGCCAATCGGAGCCATTATCGTCTGTATTATGAAGCAGATTTCATAGTATGGCGACACATTTTTATCCACACCGGGTACATAAATGCCAAAGGGTAAAACTGCAAAACCACATTTTATTAGTATACTTCGATCTATGGCTATTTACAATAATTACCTTTAGTTGTGGCAAATATGGGATATATCAAGAAACTTATGACCGAACATGTACCCATAACCAAATTCACTCTAGAAATATTGTTAGCGGCCTTAGTAATCGCTTCTAATTCTTGTCTCACCCATTTGTCTTCCGATTGCTAATAGAATAAATAAAATAAAAATCTAAATAAATAACACCAAAAAATAATTTCCCAGTTCACTGCTACTGAAGAACTAGAGTTTGTGTCTCGGGGTTGGTAGCACAATGTGTATATCCGGATCAGTATAGGGATTAATATTTTCGGATCCACCCGACTTAGGCCTCTCCTCAAAGGTTTTTTCATTAAAAAAATTAGGGAACATCAAAAATGTCTTATGACTACACTTTCTGTCTGTATGTCAAAAATAACACTCAAAATCGTATATCCTACATACTTACCATCATATCAATATACAATATACGTATCCTTTCCAAAAATGCTTCATATTTCGAACGATAAATACACACAGCAATACCACGCAGCGTGGTGTTGAAAAATAACACCGCCAAATAGGCATTTCGTATAATGGCATCCATCGGTTCGGTACTAAAAAACAAATCCACAAACTGCGACGTCGTCAAAATGATATACGGAATTAAACTAAAATAACGCCGCCAATCATGACGCAAAAGAAATGACCAAAATTTCATAATGCGCAATGAATTATTGTACAATGGTACATCTTCGATAGTGGCGATTATCATGACGTTAGAAAATGGTTTGAAATCTCCGATGTCCTTTCAAAAACTGAATATTCTTGCTTCATTGTTTATGTTTACATTCTCATGGGCAGACAATTTGTACACAACTAGGTGCGGTTTTGTGGTTGACGGAAGAGCATTTTTAATTTACATATAAATTTCTTATAAGTTTAGACAAGGACATCTAGACTTGAAATTGTTTTGACTAAAGGCTAACATTCCTAATACAATGTCCATTTTAGTCAAATCGCGTATTGAGCGTTTCATGACTCCTAAATTTTTATGGAAAATAATACCTGGGCTGGCGTATATTTTGATCCAATTGTGTGTACAACAGAATGAGATGAGCAGTGGGACTTAGAAAACGGGTACTAGAGGACAAAATGTACAGAATTCAAAAAGCATTCATCTCAATAGATACACTAAATTACAAATTGGAATTTCACACTCTTATTATACCCTTCACCACACTGTGGTACAGGGTATTATGTCTTTGTGCATATGTTTGTAACAGGCAAAAGGAAACGAGATAGACCCATGGTTCTTTTTGAAAATATGCATAGAATCACTTTCTAAGTCGATGTATGCATTTCCGTCCGTCCGTATGTCCGTCTGTTGGTGTTAAATTGTTAAAAAAGTACAGGTCGCATTTATAATCCGAATTGGATGAAATTTGGCACAGCTAATTTATTTGGCCCAAGGGCAAACCCTATTGAAATTGGGAAAAATCGGTTCAGATTTAGATATAGCTCCCATATATATTTTCGTCCGATTTAAAATATAGGGTGCACCAAAGTCCCTATATATCTTTCGATTATGTCTGCCAAGTTTCATGAAAATCGGTAGAGATTTAGATATAGCTCCCATATATAGTTTCGTCAGATTTTGTGCAAAAGGTGCACCAAAGTCCCTATATATCTTTTGATTTGTACGAAATTTGGCATAACCTATTGAATTGAGCCTAAAGTGATATCTACCAAGTTTCGTGAAAATCGGTCCAGATTTAGATATAGCTCCCATATGTAGTTTCGTCTGATTTTATGTAAAAGGTGCAATTTGCACGAAATTTGGCATAACGTACTGAATTGAGCCTAAAGTGATGTCTGCCAAGTTTCGTAAAAATCGATCCAGATTTAGAATGATGTGTGGTGAGTTCCGTGAAATTTGGTTCAGATCTTGATATAAATATTTTCGTCCGATTTAAAGCAGTTAATGTACTAAAGTTATTGCATAGGGTACTAAATTTAATCCAAAATGATGTGTGCCATTTTTCCTGAAAATCGGTTGAGATTTAGATATAGCTCCCTTATATTATAGATTTATTTCAAGTAATTTGCGCACCAAAGAACCAATATATGGCTGATAGGAACAAATTGTACTGAAATTCGTATAACCTAACCTGTGACACGTTTCGTTGAAATAGGTTCATATTTGGATATAAATTCCATATATATGTTCGTCCTATTTTAAGTAAATGGTACATCAAACTCCTCATCTTTGTCAGATTGACATAAAATTTTGCACAACGTACAAAATTGAGCAAAGAATAACGTAGTTGCGTTTTCTAGAAGTACAGGCATAGCCCAATGGATGTCCTATGGATATTTGTTTGAAGTCGACTTACATACATTTGTCCCATTGTAACAAACGAATGACATGCTTATACATTGATCTAAGTCGATTCACTTTTAGATAAATATCACATATTTTAGTTCATCCAATTTCATGTTAATATACCCATAGTGGTGAAGGGTATCATACTACTTTCCTTACTGGTATTTTATTTGTGATAACGAATGAGTTTAAAAATTAAAAAATTTAAAGCCTAGCTTGTATTTGTGCAAGTCACATACATACACGCAAGCAACTCGCGTAATTATGAAATTTAACACTGACATATTTTTCGTGTATTTGAACATTGCATAGTTATGAATTTAAATATTTACAAATTTTTCGGCATAATCCATTGAAAATTTTACCAAATTTTACACATATAATAGGTGGATCAATAGGATTGTTGTGTATATATTTTTATAACATCCTTTATAAGGAGAACTATATTTTAAATTATTTATTACAACCACAACACCACAATATATGTGTCGAAAACCACAGATCTGACGGTTTGACAACGTAAATAGGAATTGACCACTTAAAGTATAGCAACAATTTTACGTGTATGGAAAAACATTATTATCTTTTACAAAAATCAATAGGAAAACGTTCGTTACTTCAAATTGGTCCGTCGTCTTTAATGCTTGACTTAACTTTAACACACACATGATACGAATGCCAGAACGAATATTTAGCCTCAGATTTTTGCACTTAACTTGTTATTGTTTGTCTAATGTGTATGACCAACAAAATGCGGTTAAAGTATAGAGCTGTTGTACTATCTGCACTGTCCGTATGAAGTGACTGTAGTTTCTTCATATACATTTTTGACATAAATCCCATATACAAATATTGCACCATGTTAATCATTTTGATGGTCGTTAGCTTATTTGCCAATTGTAGTGAATATTACATAGCATTCTGGTTACTTGGTGGCTAAAACACTTAGTTCGCAGACAGACTTCAAGACTATCTTAATATTGTTTTATTTAGGAATAGTCAGGAATATCTTTCATAATGTAAGGAATTGCAGTATTTCCATGTCCTTTCCGATACACCATGCCCATTCATGCACGTGTATCTTAAAGGATGTTATATTCCGAAGAAATAGATGTCATGTAACTATATCGTCCGATTATAGTCACTGTTCTATCGTAGTGTATCTGTCTAATATCAATATAATAACACCTTCCTATTACAACACCCTTTACCACATCGTGTTACATCTTCATGCATATATTTGTAAAAGGCATAACGAGAATATGCAACACTTTCTGTGTCAATTTATGTATCTCCATTCGTCAGTCCCCCTATCTGTGTATGTTAAAGTGTAAAAAAGTAAAGGTCGCACTTATTGTCCGAATAATATGACATCTGGCAAAGCTCATCAATTTTGCCCAAGGATGAACCCAGTAGAATGTAAATTATTTGCCAATTGTAGTGAATATTACATAGCATTCCGGTTACTTGGTGGCTAAAACACTTAGTTCGCAGACAGACTTCAAGACTATCTTAATATTGTTTTATTTAGGAATAGTCAGGAATATCTTTCATAATGTAAGGAATTGCAGTATTTCCATGTCCTTTCCGATACACCATGCCCATTCATGCACGTGTATCTTAAAGGATGTTATATTCCGAAGAAATAGATGTCATGTAACTATATCGTCCGATTATAGTCACTGTTCTATCGTAGTGTATCTGTCTAATATCAATATAATAACACCTTCCTATTACAACACCCTTCACCACATCGTGTTACATCTTCATGCATATATTTGTAAAAGGCATAACGAGAATATGCAACACTTTCTGTGTCAATTTATGTATCTCCATTCGTCAGTCCCCCTATCTGTGTATGTTAAAGTGTAAAAAAGTAAAGGTCGCACTTATTGTCCGAATAATATGACATCTGGCAAAGCTCATCAATTTTGCCCAAGGATGAACCCAGTAGAATGTAAATTGGTAACATCGGTTCAGATTTAAATATAGCTCCCTTATATATTTTCGTCCGATTTTATGTAAATTGTGGACCAAATGTTCATGCCTTGTGCGATTGCGACTCAATTTAGTATGTCGTATGGAATTGAGTTTAAAATAAGGTGTATAAGTTTTGTAGAATGTGTTCAGATTTAGATATAACTCACATATATATTCTCTTTAGATTTTATAAAAATTACACATCTTTTCCGGGCCATGTAAATCAGGACATGCCAACGCCGAAAAGTCCAGATATGTATGTGGTGTCATACATTATAAACAGTCTAACGTCCACCGTCAGCTCACGCAAAGACTCATTATGATATCGGTGGAAAGGGGAACGTATGATGGCGAATCTATTTTCCATTATTTTATTTATGTTTCTATTCCCTGAGATTACGTAGATGCTGAACGCATATGATGTTTTTGACATTTTACTATGAAAACACACTAAAATTATACATTTTTTAAACAAAATTGTGAATTTATTTAAGTTATCGAATATCAAAAAGATTTTTCATACACGTTTTGAAATAACTTAAACTAGGCATATTTTGCTTTATCTTGTTTGATCTTATTTTAAAATAAAACAGTGGACCACTACCACGGAACTCTAACTTTCTGCGGATATAGTTGATGCCTATATAACGACTCAAAAAAAAAAAAAAAAAAAAAACTCACACAAAATTAAGTCTTCGATCTTACTAATTATAGGCATTATCCTTGACTATAACTGGAAACTCATGAACATTTTAAAAGCGATCAGCGCGATGGGTTACTAAATAATATATAAATACGTAAGCACCTGTTAATATTTAAGTGTACCTCCCACATCCGACAATATAATTTGTATCAATTAAAAGGTCAGTCACCCCTCTTTGATATACTACTAACTTCTCGGGTCTATGCCCTTCAGGGGTAAATATATACGCCCTAGAATACAAATTTTGTAAATTTTCACACAAAAGTCAGGGTCCATTTGACCCTCTAAATATTGGCCAATCTTCATCAAAATAGGCATGCTTATTCTTTGACCCGATACCCTTGTCCATGTAATTTCGGGATGTTCGGGCCATAATTGTGGCTTCTGGAGCGACCAGAAACCCGACAAATAATGAAAATTGTCAAGATAGCATTTTACAGAAATATGTGAACAATCTGTGGGTTTGCATAGTTTATTTGGACACCACAATTTAAAATAAATCAATGGAAATGTGCACATATGAGTGATGGTGGCGACATTTCAATTGACTTTTCGGCATTAAATGGATAATCGATTTAATACTTCAAATATAAGACAATAATAAACATGAGTTACCGTCCTAATCCGCAACACGTACTTCATAAGAAAAGTTAGTGACAATTGTTCTATGATTGTGACATGTAGATGAAGAATTGTCTCTAGGCTCTAAATAATCGTCCAAGAAAATAATATTCAAATGAAACACATTTTTTTTATTGTTTGCAGTGCGTATTTTACAACCAAGTACACTCTAAAGTGCAGTTTAATATTGAAAATGAAACGAATTCAATTTGTTCGCCGTATTATTTATCCATAAACCCTCTTTAGCAATGTAAAGTAAGAATATGTGGCGTTTAGAAGTGATTGTAACATTTCCAAATTCATGGGATACACTTTACCCACCAAAATCGAAATAAGATGAGAAAATTAATATTTTTATTTCTTGGTAAATAATTAATCCATATAACTCACGGCACAAGTTTTCTGAGATCTCAATATAAACAATTTGATGGTCTTCTGGGTGGATACATCGAAATCAAACCAATTACTTTCATAGACGGCAATGGCCACCTTTAAACTTTGATCGTACAACTCATTGGCAAAGTAGTACATAATGACACTTTGGGCAAAAATCATAAAAATATAGGTGCAGATAATGAACATCTGACCAATTGTTTCAACCTATTAACGATTGAAGATTTAAATGTTAGCATCAATTTTAAATATAATTAATTTCAAACATACAATAATCAAAAGGAATAACATTGCACACAACATAGCTCCAAAGGCCATAAATTCGACAAGAAAGGTGTAGGTTGTCAAATCGTTAATCGTATCCACAACGCTGGGAAATTAAAAAAAATAATTTTCTGGATTCAAAAACATATTTTTGAAAACATTACTTAACTAGTTGCAGCTGATATTTAATACACCATACCATCACCTCTCGAGCCTTTTCATTGCTGACATCCTTTAAATTTCTCAATTTATGTTGCAAAACTTTACACATTAAAATACCAAAAAGTATAAAGGATACAATTAAATAGGTAAATGGTATATACATGCAACATCCGGCCGGTGTAATGATTATTTGAAACAGGAAACATATCTGATAATAGGGTGATTCATATTTATCTATGCCCGGGACATACATGCCAAAAGGTAAAACTGAAAATGAACAATGAGTCGTTAATTTTGGATTTTAAAAATTTGGATATGCAAAAATATTTCCAACAATTAATTCCATTAACCTTTCGATGTTGCAAATAGGGGATACATATTAAAACCGACACACGATGTAAAACCCATGATCAAATTCATTTTCGATATAAATCTTGAGGCCACAGTACATTCCTGCAGCATTTTCCTCAAAACCCCATCCTCAGAATTCTGCAAAGTGGATAGAAAATAAAATAAATATATATAAATGTCTTTTCCTCTCCTTACCATCTCCATAAATCCTTCATATTCATACATTACGTACAATGGCATCAATTGGTTCGGTACTAAAGTAAATGTCCAAAAATTGTGTTGTATTAATAAAAAAGTATGGAATCAGAGCGGAATAACGGCGCCAATTGTGTTCCAATAGAAAAGACGAAAATTTCATAATACGCAAGTTGGTACTTAGCAAGGGGACATCTTCAATTGAGCGAATGTTCATTTTGATGATATAATGGAGTATTTAAAATTGAAAAATCGTATTATTAAAGTTGTATACACTTTTTGCTAACCAACGTCGAAGACAATTCAAAACTTTACTGTAAACATATTATTTTTCACTAAGAGGTTTGCAATCATCATATGGGAATTTTAGATATGGTCTCAGAATGAATTGCAGTTTTTGTTTCTAGTAGTTGAAAAGTTTTAAAATTTTAATAAAGTCTAATTAGAGAAAAATTTTAAAGTTTAGCCAGCAATGAATCAAAACCTGTAATTAGGTGTAGATTATAGTAGTATTCTTTGCGGAAATAATGTACGTAAAAAGTGTATATTAATGACGTGTGTTTGTCTTTACATTAATCTCGCCACGTCGTGAAATTGCGTGATCTGGATAAGTCTCTTTCAATAAAGCCATATTCGCTCGAGTTGTGTGGAATGTGGAACCGTCTTGTTGAAACCAATATTCCCCAATAGCAAGCAAAAAAAAAAATCAGTTATCATATGGCCATAACGCACCACATTGACGCTGACAAACGTTCCACTATCGTTTTCGAAACACTGACTTTTTTGGATGTTATGGCATCTCTTCAATAACTTGAGTTTTGTCAGAAACCCAAAAAAAACCGAATGAAATGCACAATATGCTCAAAGACATAATTCCACAGTGTGGTACAGGGAATTATATTCTTTTACAAGAATTCTATATTCTTTTTTACAAGAATCAAAAATAATTCTGATGACAGAATTCGTAAAATTCGAATACGAAGCGGTTTAAATAATTTGTACTTTATACACAAATTAGTACTGTACATATTTTTGCTCTCTTATCTATATTGAAAAGCTTTACCATAAAATTGAATTTTTTAGATTTTTCTTTTGATATGTGTCGTCTATAATCAGGTCTTGACATATGAAATCCAAAGAATATATATCTACCAGCTGCATATTAAATATAAGCTCCAAAACATCTTGTTGCCTATGGCCGTAAGGGGTTAACAGGCAAAAGGAAACGAGATAGACACATGGTTCCTTTTAGAATATACATAGAATCACTTTAAATTGTGAACAAAGTAAAGATCGAATTTTCGATTCGAATTGGATGAAATTTGGAACAGCTCATTTATTTAAGTTAAATAGTGCACCAAAGTCTCTATATATCCTTCGATTTGGACGAAATTTGGCATAGCGTACTGAATTAAGTATAATATAGAACTAATAAAATCTAATATAATTGTATTTTTAAATGAATAATATAACTTAATAAAAACTGGTTGTTGAAGTAGATTTCTCTAGCTGGTTTTCTATCCCTTCTCATATTCCATCATAATGCGGATTATGGTGTGTATGCGATCCCTACGAAAGGGAGGTCGTCCCCTCGGTCGGCAGGGGTGAAAAAGTGAGGTATGGGAACTTTCGATAATAAAAAAGAACGATGAGTGTTAAGTTTCATGAAAAATCGATTTTAGGTAAAAAGTGCACCAAAGTCTCTTTATATACTTCGATTTGCACGAAATATGGCATAACGTACTAAATTGAGTGTTGAATGATGAGTTCTGTGATTCGGGAAAATCGGTTCAGATTTAGATACAGCTCCCACATATAAACTCCTAAAGTTTGTCCTATTAACATGAAATTTTGCACAAAGAGACTTGAATGACGTTATTGCGTTTTGTTGAAATTGGTACAGATGCAGTCATAGTTTCCATATGTATTTCGAGTGTATGATTGAGGTTACATTTCTAACAGTGCGACGCACAGTGTCACGACCGCGGCCAAAAATGGACAAAACCAAGTACATCGGAGGACAAATTTTTTGATGAGGTATGATAGAAAACACGCCAATTAGAATACATATGAAATTTTATATCGATATGTCGAGTAGTTTTGTTTCTACAAGGGATCAAATCTAATAATTATTTATAAACTGATTTTTTACCATATTTTCGAAAAATGGGTGTGTTTTTCTGATGCTCAAATATTTCAATATTCAAATTAATGGTTACTATAAAAGTGTTTATTTTGGTTGCTGTGGATGTTAAAAACTAGGATTCGCTGTAGTTTGTAAGTATATAGATATCAAATGGTCCACACTTGTAGTACTTAGTTCATCAAATTTGTAAAACAAATTTTAAAATTAGTGGAGCAAAAAAAGTTTAGCTCTGATTTTTTTTATTAGAGTGGTGAAAAGTGTGTCATTTAAGGAATAACAACAATTAGCTGCGGAGACCTGCGGTCCTAAGAGTTATTTAACTTCTTGGTGACCACCTTATAAAAAATATGGCATATTCATGAAATGGTTAGAAGCGAATGGTCCAATATGTTATGTATAAAATTAAATAAGTTATTGAGGCCCAAATAGGAAGGACACGATAGATTCAGAACATAGTAATCATACAATATTTTGCATAAAATTTGCAATTACATGATAAAATGTTATTCGATGCGGAAATATGGGAGAATTGGTTTTAAAATATAGCTTTTAAATAAATTTTCAGTCAATTTAAAGATTATACTTATTTATCAGATTATTTAAGACATAATCTTATAATCTAAATTTGGAGGTCGCACATGAATTACTTTTGTGGAAAGTTCATACAGAAAAATATTATTTCTCGGCGTGCAGTACAATACCTTTTGAGCAAAGAAGATGCAAAGAAGTCATACCACAAAATAATTAGCAGCAGCCCGAACTTTTGTTAAAGCCGAGTCAAATAAGGATTTTATTTAGTATTTTATATTACAATCCGACCTTGTAATATCCTTAAACAGCCATAAAGTTATGGCCCGAAATTATAACATTGATGATACTAAATCGTACATTTGGGAAGACATTATATATATATATATATATATATATATGAAAGAGTTGCGTTATAACTGACTGACTGATCATCAACGCCCAGACGAAACGCCTAAAGCTAGAAATGTGAAATTTGGCATGTATTGTATCACGCCGGAACGGTTGGAAGTACAACTCTGAAATTCGGTATGCAGCTTTGTCAATGATAAGCAATTCAGAATCTGTGAACAAATTTTCGGAATTAGTACTAAAGGTACTTAAATGTACTAAATATTGTACTACGAAGGAACAGGTAGGGATATATATATATATATATCTGAAATTTGCTTTGTCAAAGATAAACAAAACATAATGTGCGAACAAATTTTGGACAAAAGGTACTAAAAAGTACTAAATATTATACTACGCCGGAATAGGTAGGGATAGGTATCTGAAATTATCATTATCTATTAATAAAAGAATGACTGGCAAACATATTTTTTTTCAAATTAGTAGTAGAATATATAAAAAAATTATAAAATGTCTAAATGTGAAACTTCGCATATAGCTTTTACTATTACAAATATAATACTATGCATAATTTTTTTTGGAATTTAGTACTAAAGTGGTGATAAGAAGTACTAAATAATAAAACACGATGGAACTGGTAGAAACAGAAATCTGAAATTCAGTATGTAGCTTACTCTATTGCAAATATAATGATATGCATAATTCGAAATTAGTACTAAATACTGTAGTATAATGAAACCGCGCTACATATATTTAACTATGCTATATAGTAATATATTTTTGAAATTAGTACTAAAATGGTACAAAATATTAACTTATAATGGAAAAGTTTGAGATTGAAATCTGAAATTTAGTATGTAGCTTAACTATTACAAAAAGAGCTATATGCATAACATTTTTGGAAAATTGTAATAAATATTGTACCACAGTAAATGGTAAAATTATAAATGTAAATTTAGAGTACAAAAATGTCCAACTCTTAATAGAAATGAGAGGCTTGGTGTATTGAAAATTCTTCTAAATGGCACCAAAAATACAAAATATTGTGGGAAAAATTATAATTCTGAAATTAGGTATGTAGTTTTGTATATTATAAACAAATAGAATACGAATGGAATACAATTACTAAATATTGTGTACGGTATAATGGATAAATATAGGATCCTGTTACTAAATACTTATCTGGACCTATGACAATAAAAAAATTATTCATAAATATTTTGCAGAAATAAGTTCTAAAATGTACTAAAAAGTACAACATATTGTATGCGGCGGAACGGGTGGATATGGAATTTTGGTACAAGGTTTTTTCTATGAAAACATTTGTTTGACCAAAGTACTAAATATTGTATATGACAGAACGAGTAGAAGTAGAGTCCTGACATTGTATATTTAGTTATAAATTATAAATTAAAAAAGTTTTTTTATTTTGTAGAAAAGGGTACTAAATAAAAAAGGTTAGATACAAATATTCGAATTTTAGTATTTAGAGACTATGGCAAATAAAACTTTTTATGTAAATATTTTTCGAACAATTACTAAAGTTTATATGAAATATGTGAATTTTGGTTAAAACTTCCAATGTAGTGAAAAACGGACGAGACTTCATATACAAATAAGTGAAACTATGCAAAACATGCCGCTGAACACCACAACAATTTCTAAAATATTTGTATGTACTGAAATTTATTTCCAATTATGTTTCCAACCACACTGGTAATATATTATACATCAACGATGTAATCAATAACGTGCTGGATCTTCATGTCGAGGATATACTAAAAATACCGACAATTTTTTCCATTAAGGATTTTGTAATCCTTAATGTAATTCGTACTATAAGGGTAGTACAATATGTACTAAAACGTACTACATAATTATACCAATAGTATTAAATTTTATTTTATTTATGGTAAAATTTTTTTTTAGTTTTATTATGGTAAAAATGTACACTTTCAGAAAATAAAAAATAAGTAAGTTTTTAAAAAAAAATCTATGATATAAAACATCTAATTAAAATGTTTAAAAATTATAATTAATCCAAAGGTATATTGTGTACTAATAATTATTAATGTATATCAAATATTTTATTTTAATAAAAATAACAATAATAAAACTACTATACTTAATTTAGCTGCATATAACAATTTTATAGTACAAAAAGTTACTTTTTTAGGGACTTTTGGTATGGTAGGTACCTGTAACATGGACCAACAACTAAATTGCAACACCTATTACTGTCTTCGTCCAAATTACTTCAAATTTTGAAAATTTTCATGTATTAATAAAACAATTTTATAGGTCAAAACATCGGATTTTTCAAGACCCTTTGTATGGGAGGTATATCAAATATATCTTGGTCCAATCTACCCAGTTTTTGGTCCGTTGCGTTATAGGCATAAGTAAATATAAATTGCCAATTTTCATTGAATTTGGTTGAATACCAAAGATTATATAGCCCAGAATATTAAAATTTTCAAGACCCTTTGTATGGGAGGTATTTTATTAAAAATATTTGAGGTTTCCTGACACTAAAATTTAAAAATATAATTTGTAACAACCATGGTTAATATTGAGAGCAATTTTCAGCTTTAGAAAACATACTTTGTTTATTTTATTAAAAATATGCCAATCGACATGCATACATAAAATTTAAGGAATTTATTTTTCATATTATTTCAAATTGATAATGAATTCCAACTTAAAAAGGGAGCGACATATAGAATTCAAATATTTTCAAATGTTATTTTTAGATTTGACTTGGATTTTTTACAGAAATAATTTTACATATCTATCTAGAAGTGTATATTTTAAATAATATTTTTCAATCCCTATTTAGCTTTAGAAACTATATTTTCTATTTGTTACCTTTACCCAATAGTCTATGAATATGTCGCTCACGTGTTTAGCTCTTTTAAATAAATATCCCACTTCATTTCAACTAAAGTTCAACGATGCAATGATGTTAATTGTTCACCAATCGCTGTTTTGATTCCAGACCTGCACAAATACCATCGATTTCATATATAATTCAACATGAATGACAATCAACTTCTCGGTGGAGAACAAAGGACTCCCTATACTAAGCACAATCGTTGGAATTGTTAAAATGTTTGTATGTATAAATGGTTTCAACTGCAAAAACAAATTCAATACTAAATTATTCTCCTAATGTTGGACTTTAGTGATGCAATCATATTTCGACAATGTGATTACCACACAATGGCAAATTATTTGTGCAATGACGGGGATGGTGGATACAAGACCACACTGACCAATGGTTTCGTTGAATTCCGAGTAAAATCCAACGCCACTTGTAATGTAAATGACTTTCCACTCCGAGTTTTTTGGGTTTCTAGCATTGTTGGGTGGTTTTACAATTGATTGCACGCCTGAGTGACATATCTTCTCGTTTATGTTAAAATAAATCTTGAAAAAGGAATTTAAAGTATGAGAAAAGATTATTTGTAAAAATGAGTTGTAAATGAAACTACAATTAACTAAGTTGAATATAGTGAGTGCAATGAGAGGGCTACCAGGACAACTTTACTGAAGTCGAAATCTTTTTGAAAAACATCTTACTTCCGGTAATAAATATAACAAAAATGTTTTTTTTATATAATAAAGACTTTTAGAATATATATAAATATATATTTTTAGAGTTGAATAAAAAATGTTATACATCTATTTCAAAGAAGTTTTTTGGCCCTAAAACCAGAAGGAACCAGAAGGAACCTATATTAATCATTGTTACTTCTGGAGGTATAATTAGATTGACGATTTGAAATATGACATAATTTCCGTTGGCTAATATATGTAACAAATTACAGGTCACAAATAATATTCATTTGTGATGCAATTTGGTACAAACTAAGATCACCACCAATAAGCTTTTCTTATCCCGTCCTAAGCCCTTTCCTTACTTCAGATATATAAATGTGTTATTTAAACATACTAACGTTCATAACTGGAAAACAGACCCTCTAACAAGGGGTGACATTTATTACAATTATTAAATACTGCATAAAGGCATCACTTCACATTCATTGTTTCATAGATGGGAAAGGGTACCTTTCTACAAATCAGCGAATAGCCAAAATGTGCACTGAGCCAAGCAAACCGATTTTCACGAAATTTAACATACATCGTTCTGGAATTAATTTAGTACGCTGTGCCAAATTTCGTGCAAATCGAAGGATATATAGGGTCTTTGGTGCACTATTTACCTAAAATCAAACGAAAATATATATGGGTGCTATATCTAAATCTGAACCAATTTTTACGAAATTAGACACACATTCTTCTAGACTTAATTCATTACGCTGTGCCAGATTTCGTGCAAATCGAAGGATATATAGGGACTTCGGTGCACATTTTACCTAAAATCGGACGAAAATATATATGGGAGCTATATATAAATCTGAACCGATTTTTCCCAATTTCAATAGGGTTCGTCCTTGGGCCAAATAAGTGAACTGTGCCAAATTTCATCCAAATCGGATCACAAATGCGACCTGTACTTTGTTAACAAAAATACATGGACGGACGGACGGACATGCGTAAATCGACTCAGAAAGTGATTCTATGCATATTCTCAAAAGGAACCATGTGTCTATCACGCTTCCTTTTGCCTGTTACAAACATATGTACAAAGACATAATACCCTGTACCACAGTGTGGTGAAGGGTATAAAAAGAAAATGGTGGTCCACATTACCCGAAGTTACTCTAAGCTAATGGAAATGAAAAATATGATATTGACACATTAATAAAGATAAGACATTTACTTGACAAGAGTCAAATGCCTTTAGGAGTAACTGAACTGACGCTTGTTTTTAATATGTTCTCCTAGAAATTTTAATACATTTCGAAGCATTTGGATTTAAAGGAAAATCAGAAGATGTCATTTTAGTCGCATGTTTTAAGCCCGTGCTAACTTCGTGCCAATTTCACAGCTGTAGCGTCTATTGTGTGAAACGAATGGAATCAAGACCTTCGGAATACCTACCTTGTTTGAGATTTAAAACAGTATCTAATTCCCATTGGAAGACTTAACTTTTATTGGAAGTTCTGTTAGAAAATTTTCTCTATGTTTGTCCTCAAATTTACACTTCTGTAAAATCCTAGTAATAGGAATAAACTCCGACATATCCTAAACGGCCTTAAATTAAACATTTTGTGCAAGGTATGCCTACTATCTAGATTTTCTTTTACGTTTCCCCTCTCTCATCTTCATTGAAGGGCAAATTCAACTTTGTTCACAATCTTAATTTTTGTATGACCAGCGCTTTCTGTATGATCACCGCTTAACCCCCATTTGAACAATCCCAAAAGAAGTACTCAGCACGTAAACGAAAAAACATTTCAACGCTTTACCTTCCACAATGTTTACCCTTACACCATAGTATGCCTATGATGTTAAGCACATCATCTGTAGGCATTTCGATGAAACGACAATAATGAGTAAGCCCAGTTACCTTAAAAATCCACTTTTGGATTTATCTCATATTTCCCTGACGGTGCAAAATGGTGACAATGGTATTTTGTTGTTCAATAGCGAAATGTGTCAACGAAAATGTGCACGTCCAATAAACTATTCCTACGGCTAGAACTATATATAATAGAGGGACACATTTCATCAACGACAAACAAATAAACACGTTTTAGTGTTAGTTGAGCTTTGATGTATCATTTGGGACATTGATGAGAATTGTAATGTCTCATTATGTCCTCAATGATATCCCAAAACAAACCATTTAGTAAAGTGTAAACACATGATGATTGGCAGGTATTTGGAATGACTTTAAGAAGCGAAATTTAGTTTATTTGTTTGGACTCTCTCAATGGAATTGTCTTGTTATTTGCACGGCAAACGATATTGTTTGATGTTCTGTAACTCTTAATGGTTTGAAATGTTAAGTTCCGATTTGTTGGTAAAAATTCGCAAACAAATTTATTAACATTGAATCACCTTCCGGCATCATAAGGACGTTTATCACACGCAATGATTGTAATTTCATCTAACGTGAGGGTGTACAGAAGAGGTCTTATAAAAAATTGTTTATTTAATATTTTAGAATTGTTGAAATTTTATTATAAACCTTGAATAAATAGACTTCATACTTTAAGAGATTTAAATATGTAACATATTTCTACAAACATTTAATTTCTGCATATGTGGAGGGTTTCCTTCATTCTAAGAACACAAACGTGCCGTGAATTTGATATTCCAATACTTATGGTGTTTACAATTTTTGCATAGGATCCGAAACATGTGGTTGTTGACATGCCATTAACAACCATTTTATCATAAAATATGCATTGACACGAAATATTACTTTAGTTCATATTGATGAATAGAATTCATTGTAAAATAAACTAGATATGTTGTCTGTAACGTATTTGCACGATATAGATATTTCATTAAATAAGAGACCCCACATCATAGTGAAATTTTGTGTAAGAAATTTAAATAAAAATAATAATTTTACAAACGTTAAGCTTTTTATGAGTGAGAAGCTAGAATTTTATATTAGAAACCACGATTAAAATTGTAAAATTGCATATGTTTGTAACATGAATAATGAAATACATGAGAAATGAGCTCATAGTTACATGTGAGAATAAGCAGAGAATCACTTTCTGAGTCGATTTATGCATGTCCGATCATGTTAAATTGTAAACAACGTATACATCGCATTCATGATCCGAATTGGATACAATTTGAAGCAGTTGGTTTAGTTGGCCCAAGTACGAACAATACTAAATTGGTAATCATCGGGTTAGATTTGGATATAGCTAACACATATAGATTTATCCGATTTTAGATTATTACACCACAGTCGCAATATTTGTTTGATTGTGCCAACAATCCGTATTGAAGCTAGAATTATGAATGCTATGCTTTGTCGAAATCGGTTGACATTTGGATATAGGTATCATACATAATTTCGTCCGGTCGTATTTAAATGGAGCAGCAAACATCCAAAGGCTTGTCCGATTGAAAGTAATTTTGCATAGTATTAAGCCAAAAATATACATACAATTGTTAGTATTGGTTCAAATCGGTGTATATATTATTGTAGGTTTATAATAACAATTTTAGAAGCATGCCTAACGTCATGAAAAGTATCATAACAATTTTAGAAGTATACCTAACGTGATGAAAGGTATCATATTGTCGGCCTAGCTCAACGTTTGAACTTTCCTTACTGGTTTTTATTATTTTTATAAAAAATCGGTAATATTGATTTTTATTGTAAAATCTAATTCCACTTTGAAAATATTAAAATAGTTGATAGGCCATCGTAACCAAAAAGCCCTTACAAGAATTGTAAGCAATGCCATTTTTGTCTGACGGAAAATAAAAGGAGACATATTACAACTCAGGAATATACAAATGAAAGTGGCTTTTAGCCACTTTTATTGGCATTTTCAATTTCCCCCCATTTTTATACCCTCCACCATAGTATGGAGGGTATATTAATTTTGTGATTCCGTTTGTAACTCATCCAAATATTCATTTCCAACCCTATAAAGTATATATTCTTGATCAGGGTAAAATTCTAAGAAGACCAAGTCATGTCCGTCCGTCTGTTGTAATCACAGGAATTGAGATAGATCGCCAAATTTTGCATAGAGTCTTTTGTCTGCAGGCATAGTACCGCCCAATTTTCGATATTTTGGGGTTCTTGAGCGAGGTTTTCAACCGAATTCGCTGAAATTTGGTACATTGTGTTCTTTTTGGGTACCAAATGTCTCCACTAATAATTATAAATATCGGTCCACTTTTTCTGGTAGCCCCCATATAATGGTACCCCCCAATTTCGGTATTTTGGGGTTTTTTAGCGCGTCTCCACTACAAATTATAAATATCGCTCCACTTTTTCTGATAGCCCCCATATAACAGTACCCCCCAATTTACAATTTTTTTTTGGAGGGTTCAAGCGCGTTTTTAAACCCATTTTTCGGGTAACCCCCATTCTTGAGCGCGAGTTATGTAATATGAAATATATGTAGTAAAACAATATTTTATGTTTTTAATTTTATCCGAAGACAACTTTATTAATTCAGAGTTACAAACAAAGTGAACTTAAAACTAGAAAACATCAAAATATATTAGAAGTTAACAGTAAATTAGTACTAAAACTAAAGAATATGATTTAAAAGAGAATTGAGATAAATTAATTACATTAAGGAATTATGGATAACAAAATAAAATTATGGATAATAAAAGGAAATTTGTGATTAAAACTAGGTGAAAAGAACATTGAGGATAGTTAAAAATAGATTTAGAGAGAATGATGTTTAAAATAAATTAAGATTATGGAACAGGTTTGATACAAGTATTTTGTATCATAACTACCCCACCGCTTATATTTAGACACTCCTGTGTCTTAAAATAGTTGTATTAATTCACAATATTTATTAATTTACTTGTAATAACTTAGAACTATGATTTTACATTTAATTTTTGGTTGATTTATATTATGTTTGAAATAAATATTTTAGTCAATTTTTAATTTAATTAAATAGGAAATTTTGAAGTATCAACATGGCCACTATACTTTTTTTCTCTTTGAATGTTCGAACAATGCACATCTTTCAATTCTTTTAGTCTAAATTTTGGCTGCTCTTTATGTCTTACTGATCTGTAATTTTTTATGTATCCCTTCTCTCTTGATTCGGCATATTGTTCCCTATTCTGATTTCTTCTTTCTATATAATCTCTTTTTGCTTTTAACATATTTTCATGTATTTTCTTTTTGTCACAATTACCGTTTTCAATGCCAAATGGTCTTTCTTTAGTAACCGAATGAAAACTATTGTTATAAAACTCAATAGCCTTACTAATTTTATCCTTTATGTTAATTGATGGATTTTCTATTGTCAATGCTCTTATTTTTTCTGTAATAGAATTGTGAAATCTTTCGATGTCACCATTCCCAGTGTGACTATTCGGTTTGACTAAGTGAAGTATAATATTTTCTTTTCTCAAAAAATCTTTGATATTTATGCTTTTAAATTCATTATCGGTAACAAGTTTTTTAAAATGTCCTTTTTGTGAAATATATTGACGAATTTGTTCAATAATGGTTTGATTGGTCCTATCTTCCAAATAAAATGCAGATGCAAATTTGGAGAACTTATCTAAAAACGTCAAAAAGTTTGACTTTGAATTGGTATAAATATCCATGTGAATTATTTGCCCAATATCCGTAGGGGTTTCTGTTAAATTAAATTTAGGTTTAACTGGTTTACGGTCAAATTTAGCTCTATTACAGACATCACAATTATCTACATATTTCTGAACTAAAAGTTTTAAATTTGGAAAGTAAATTCTTCGTTTCAAACCTTCGTAATTTTCATTTACTCCAGTGTGACCTGTTTCATTTTTATGATAGTGATGTATTTGATTATAAGCTTCGTCTTCCGTTGACACATCTGTAGCATGGTACGAGCACCTAACAAATTTTATGTTTTTATTATCTTCGAATAATTTAATAATTCGTTTTTGTAAAATATTATAACTATGATCGTCAATCTCTGAAAATATACCAACTTTTCCGTTTTCTAAGTTCTGAATCAATATATCATCTAAATGTCCATTTATATCCGCTGAGTTAATAAAAATCTTTTTATTTCCATGTTTTTGGTCTATATCCTTTATTTTGTTGTTTGATAGTATAATTTGAGTCTTGAACCTATTGACCACAGTATCCAAAAGCGGGATATGGTCATTCTTCTCCTCCTCCTGCGAGTGAATGGTCCCCATTTCACTTTCTACATTATTATACATGGACTCAACGTCATTTTCGGGACTAAATACATAAATTTCCCCGTTATTATCAATTCTGCTCAAAAGGTCGGCAACAACGTTGTCTTTTCCTTTAATATAGTTTACAGTAATGTTATATTCACTCAATTTGATTATCCACCTATATAACCTAGGGTTTAAATCCCTACATTGGGATTTAATAAACAGCCATCTCAGTGGTTGATGGTCGGACAGAATATCGAATTTTGTTCCATATAAATATGGTCTAAAATAACCAGTGGCCCAAACAATGGCTAACAGTTCTTTTTCAGTTGCCGAATAATTCTTTTCATGGTCATTTAAGGTTCGGCTGGCAAATGAAATCGGATGTTCGTTTTGTTGAAGTACTGCACCTATGGCATTTAAGCTAGCATCTGTAATTAATTGGAAAGGCTTTTTAAAATCCGGATACTTAAGCACCGGCGTTTCTGTAATTATAGTCTTGAGTTTTTCAAAAGCATTGATAAAGTTAGGGTCAGAAGTATTAAGTTTAATATCTTTTTTTAAATACCTTATTATAGGGTAAGCTACTCGAGAGTAGTCTCTTATAAATTTACGGTAGTACCCAGTCATACCTAGAAAGGACTTAATTCCTTTTATTGTATGTGGGAGCTTAAGACTTTGAATAACTTTGACTTTAGACGGATTGGGTTTGACTCCTTCGGAGGTCAACAAATGACCCAGAAATAAAGTTTCTTTTGAAAAAAACTTGCATTTATTAATTTGGATTTTTAGTTCAGCTTTTCTTAACACATTAAAGATTTTCTTTATACTGCAAATATGTTCTTGTAAACTGGTAGAAAAAATTAAAATATCGTCTAAATATACTACACAAATTTTATTTATATAATCTCGTAAAACTGTATTAATAAGCCTCTGAAAAGTGGCTGGTGCATTCTTCAGTCCAAACGGCATTCTCACATATTCATAATGGCCATTGGGTGTGGAGAATGCAGTTTTCAACCGGTCTTCTTCTTTTAGAAGAATTTGGTGAAATCCCTTAGCTAAATCGATTGTTGTGAAATATTGAGCACGTCCTAACTTATCCAATATATTTTCGATATTGGGGATAGGAAACTTATCATCCACTGTTATTTCATTTAGTTTTCGATAATCAATAACAATTCTCCATTTTTGTTTTCCAGAATTATCAATTTTTTTGGGTACAATCCATAAGGGACTATTATATGGAGAATTACTTTCTTTTATAATCCCTTGTTTTAACATGTCATCAATTTGCCGGTATATTTCCTTTTCATGAATTTGAGGGAAGCGATACATCTTTGTATATATGGGTCGGTCATTTGTTGTTGGAATTTCGTGATGAATTATATTTGTGTTTGTTAAATTTTGCCCCTCGGTGTATATTAAATCATTATAGTTTTCAAGAATACGTTCTAGATGGGATTTTTCTTCTTTATTTAAACCACTGTATAATTCCTCTAAAACTATACTGTCAATGTCTGTAATTTCTAACTGATGGATTTCATGATCTAAATAGGGACATGTTTTCAAAAATGCAATTTTATTGTTATTTATTATAAGTGCTTCTGATTCCATATCAATAATGGTTCCCAATGGTTTCAATAAGTTCTGTCCAAGTATAGCATCAAAGTTTTTACCATGAAATGTTGTCAATTTCCAAGACATTGTAGCTACTTCATTAAATTCAATTGGTAATTCTGTTACAATTTCTTCATTTATATTAGTCTTACTATTTAAGGATGAAAACGACATTGGAGTTTTTAATGGTAATCTCTTGTATTTTTCTAATTTGTCTTTATGTAATAAGGATGTTGTTGATCCAGTGTCAACTAGTGCCTTAATTTTTTCATTACCAATAGTAAGAATCACTATTGGAAGTGCTTTCGATGGGCATTTATGTGAAAATTTACCTGCTCATCTTCAAATTGGTAAGGATTACCTTCTTGAAAGTTTTCAACATCCATGGGTATATTATTATTTTGTCTATTTGAATAATTATTATTTTTAGGTATTGCACCTTGGGAATTATTGTAGTTAGGCACATTAGAGTAATTGTTATTTGGATAATTTGGTTGAAAATTGGGATTACTTTCCTGAAAGTGTTCAACATCCATGGGTATATTATTATTTTGTCTAGAGTTAGTACTATTTGAATAATTGAAATTACGTGGTTGGTTTTTAGGTATTGTTCCTTGGGAATTATTGTAGTTAGGTACATTGGAGTAATTATTATTTCGATAATTTTGTTGAAAATTGGTGTTATGTCTATTCTGGAAATTATTATTTTGGTTACCATATTTATACAAATTTGATGAATTTGGATAATTATGATTATATTGAACAGAATTTTCATTCGATTTAGATGTTTGAAATGAATTATGTGCATTGTTACGATATTGACCAGAATTTTCAGAATTATACGTTTTTGTATTTTTATTATTATAGCTATAGTGGCTGTTATTACTATTAAAATTTCTCTTATTTTCTTGAATAGCACGAATCAACCCTTCATTATCTAATAAATTATATGCTTCTCTTAATTTAGTAACATTTCTATTAATTAATACAGACGCTAAATTGACATCAATGTTGTTCATAAAGGTTTTTAAAATAATTTTTTCTGAATTAACATTATTAAATTCTATTGGTTTATCCCTATCGTACTCAAATTTTTCATTAATTTTACATAATATGTCTCTTAAATAACTATAATAACTTACAATACATTTATTTTTAGCAGAAAACGCCTGTTGATAAAGTTGATGATAGCTTTCTCTTACTCCGAAATTGCTTATAAGAGCTTCTTTTGTTTCTTCCCAGGTTGGATTCATTCCTAATGTTCTTAATATATGTAGAGCTTCTCCCTGTAGCTTATTCAATATCACTCTCTGATATATGTACTCTTTAAGTTCTGGATTTGATTGCACAACAACAAAAACAGTTTCAACTTCTCTTAAAAATGACGAGAGAGCATATGTGTTATCACCTCTAAACTCATGAATTCTCTGAGCATCTTTTAGTACATCGTTCATTGACAACATGGTGTAATATGTTTATGTGCTGTTTTGTTGTTATGATATTACTTTCTCTATTTATTATGTTTTTCTCTCTTGTTATAATAATGATTAAAGAGAAAATGTTTATCACTTTATTTAATTTCTACAATTTTGTTTTATTCTTTTTTTTTCTTCTCTCTAGTGAGAGTAATGATTAAACGGGAGTTTGTCTATCACTTTATTTCATTTCGTTTTTATTTGATTCTTTTAGTTTTTTCTTTCTTATGTTACGTAATCACCATTTAAATTTCTTAATATTCATATTTGATTTTTGATAAAATAGCAATGTTTGTAATTTTTTGTTAATTATTTAAACATTTTTGTTGTTATTTTGCTTATATTAGTTCTTGTTTCATTTGTAGTTGTTTTTTATATCACATTTATGAAGCAATATATTATTATAATTTAAATTTTCTTTTTTTATCACTTTTATTAAAATTATAGAAACCACTTTATTCGCACTTTTATATGTTAACATATAAAAACTTTTTATAAACTTCAGTTTAAATAGGTTCGAATTAACGACTGCGCCAGTTATATAAAGTTAAATATATATGTAGTAAAACAATATTTTATGTTTTTAATTTTATCCGAAGACAACTTTATTAATTCAGAGTTACAAACAAAGTGAACTTAAAACTAGAAAACATCAAAATATATTAGAAGTTAACAGTAAATTAGTACTAAAACTAAAGAATATGTTTTAAAAGAGAATTGAGATAAATTTATTACATTGAGGAATTATGGATAATAAAAGGAAAGTTGTGATTAAAACTAGGTGAAAAGAACATTGAGGATAGCTAAAAATAGATTTAGAGAGAATGATGTTCAAAATAAATTAGGATTATGGAACAGGTTTGATACAAGTATTTTGTATCATAACTTGCATGATATTTCAAAGTGTGGTCTAAATAAGACTATGTCTATAATGTGTTCAATTTTGTTTAATTTCCCACATCGGACACAATTTTTGCCACCAGTTTCTTCAAAATTTTGATATTGAGCAAACTACTAACCAATCAAAATTTAATAAAATCCCACGATTGCCCTTATCATCACCTCCGATGTAATTATTTTATTCTTACTTTTTATGGAATGTTCCATACATAATATTTCATCTTCACAATAGAATTTCGGTGCGGTAGAAACTCCATGTTTGGTATATTCTATAAAAACCGCCTAATATTCAGCCGAATATTTTCATATATTAATCTATATATGTCACTGTATGCGTGTGAGTGCGTTAAATTAATAACATATTTGTGTTAACGGTACGAAATATTTCGGCAAAAATTTATTAGATAAGAGAAAAACACCCCAGAATACATAATACACGATAAAGGTACATTACAATAAACAGGACTATTAACATGAAATTGGATGAAATAAAATATGTGATATTTATCTAAATGTGAATCTACCTAGATTTGTCCATAAAGTGTGTAAATCGACTTCAAACAAATATAAATAGGTCATCCGCTTGACTATGTCTGTACTTCTAGAAAACGCAACTACGTAATTCTATGCTCAATTTTGTACGTTGTGCAAAATTTGATGTCAATCTGACTAACATGAGGAGTATGATGCCCAATTTGCTTGATATCGGGCGAAAAAATATATGTAAGCTATATCCACATATTAAGCGATTTCAAACAAACTTGTCACAGGTTAGGTTATACTAACTTTAGAACGTTTTGTTCCTATTGGTTCCTTGGTGCGTCAATTACATAAAATCAATCTATAATAAAATGGAGCTATATCTAAATCTGGACCGATTTTCACGAAACAAGGCAGACATCACTCTAGGCTCAATTCAGTACGTTATGCCAAATTTCGTGCAAATCGAAAGATATATAGCGACTTTGGTGAACCATTTACATGAAATCGGACGAAACTATATGTGGGAGCTATATAGAAATATGGACCGATTTTATCGAAACTTGGCAGACATCACTCTAGGCTCAATTCAGTACGTTGTGCAAAATTTCGGGCAAATCGAAAGATATATATGGATGTTGGTGCACAATTTACATGAAATCGGACGAAACTATATATGGGAGCTATATCTAAATCTGGACTGATTTTCACGAAACTTGGCAGACATAACTCTAGGCTCAATTCAGTACGTTATGCCAAATTTCGTGCAAATCGAAAGATATATATGGATTTTGGTCACAATTTACATGAAATCGGACGAAACTATATATGGTAGCTATATCTAAATCTTGACCGATTTTCACGGAGCTTGGCAGACATCATTCTAGACCTAAATGATTAGGCTGTACCAAATTTAGTGCTAATCGAAAGATATATAGGGACTTTGGGGCCCCATTTACATTAAATCGGACGAAACTATATATGTGAGCTATATCTAAATCGGGACCGATTTTCATGAAACTTGGCAGACATCATTCTAGGCCCAATTAAGAACGTTATGCCAAATTTCGTGCAAATCGAAGGATATATAGGGACTTTGGGGCACCATTTACATGAAATCGGACGAAACTATATATGGGAGCTATATCTAAATCTGGACCGATTTTCTTGAAACTAGGCAGACACCATTCTAGACTCAATTCAGTACGTTATGCCAAATTTCGTGCAAATCGAAAGATATATAGAGACTTTGGGGCACCATTTACATGAAATCGGACGAAACTATATATGGGAGCTATATCTAAATCTGGACCGATTTTCACGAAACTTGGCAGACATCACTCTAGGCTTAATTCAGTACGTTATGCCAAATTTCGTGCAAATCAAAAGATATATAGGGACTTTGGGGCACCATTTACATGAAATCGGACGAAACTATATATGGGAGCTATATCTAAATCTGGACCGATTTTCACGAAACTTGGCAGACATCATTCTAGACCTAAATGATTAGGCTGTACTAAATTTCGTGCAAATCGAAAGTTATATAGGGACTGTTTACATTAAATCGGTTAAATATATATATGGGAGCTATATCTAAATCTGAACCGATTTTTCCCAATTTCAATAGGGTTCGTCCTTGGGCCAAATAAGTGACCTATGCCAAATTTCATCCAATTCGGATCATAAATGCGACCTGTACTTTGTTTACAATTTAACATGGACAGACGGACGGACAGACGGACATGCGTAAATCGACTCAGAAAGTGATTCTATGCATATTCTCAAAAGGAACCATGGGTCTATCTCGATTATTTTTGCCTGTTACAAACATATGCACAAAGACATAATACCCTGTACCACAGTGTGGTGAAGGGTATAAAAAAATACTCGCAAGTAAAGTTTACGGAAATTTTATTTAAAAAATCCCGGCTTATAATAATGCATAAAACAATATTTATAAAAAGTCCAGCATCAAATAGTCATATCGATTTTTTCTTTGAAAGAAGATTGTTAGCCTCAAAAGTAATTTTTCATTGAACGACATCTCCAATGTTTTCTAAAATGTGTGGTCTTTTGGAATATTTTGTAATTACTCATGGCGTATACGTAATTAAAATTCTTTGACATACATGGCGTATGAGTGCCCCATTTAATAAAATTAATAAACATACACCGCCTCGTTAGCATATTTTTATACCCTTCACCACACTGTGGTACAGGGTATTATGTCTTTGTGCATATGTTTGTAACAGGCAAAAATAATCGAGATAGACCCATGGTTCCTTTTGAGAATATGCATAGAATCACTTTCTGAGTCGATTTACGCATGTCCGTCTGTCCGTCCGTCCGTCCATCCGTCTGTCCATGTTAAATTGTAAACAAAGTACAGGTCGCATTTATGATCCGAATTGGATGAAATTTGGCATAGGTCACTTATTTGGCCCAAGGACGAACCCTATTGAAATTGGGAAAAATCGGTTCAGATTTAGATATAGCTCCCATATATATATTTAACCGATTTAATGTAAACAGTCCCTATATAACTTTCGATTTGCACGAAATTTAGTACAGCCTAATCATTTAGGTCTAGAATGATGTCTGCCAAGTTTCGTGAAAATCGGTCCAGATTTAGATATAGCTCCCATATATAGTTTCGTCCGATTTCATGTAAATGGTGCCCCAAAGTCCCTATATATCTTTTGATTTGCACGAAATTTGGCATAACGTACTGAATTAAGCCTAGAGTGATGTCTGCCAAGTTTCGTGAAAATCGGTCCAGATTTAGATATAGCTCCCATATATAGTTTCGTCCGATTTCATGTAAATGGTGCCCCAAAGTCTCTATATATCTTTCGATTTGCACGAAATTTGGCATAACGTACTGAATTGAGTCTAGAATGGTGTCTGCCCAGTTTCAAGAAAATCGGTCCAGATTTAGATATAGCTCCCATATATAGTTTCGTCCGATTTCATGTAAATGGTGCCCCAAAGTCCCTATATATCCTTCGATTTGCACGAAATTTGGCATAACGTACTTAATTGGGCCTAGAATGATGTCTGCCAAGTTTCATGAAAATCGGTCCCGATTTAGATATAGCTCACATATATAGTTTCGTCCGATTTAATGTAAATGGGGCCCCAAAGTCCCTATATATCTTTCGATTAGCACGAAATTTGGTACAGCCTAATCATTTAGGTCTAGAATGATGTCTGCCAAGCTCCGTGAAAATCGGTCAAGATTTAGATATAGCTACCATATATAGTTTCGTCCGATTTCATGTAAATTGTGACCAAAATCCATATATATCTTTCGATTTGCACGAAATTTGGCATAACGTACTGAATTGAGCCTAGAGTTATGTCTGCCAAGTTTCGTGAAAATCAGTCCAGATTTAGATATAGCTCCCATATATAGTTTCGTCCGATTTCATGTAAATTGTGCACCAACATCCATATATATCTTTCGATTTGCCCGAAATTTTGCACAACGTACTGAATTGAGCCTAGAGTGATGTCTGCCAAGTTTCGATAAAATCGGTCCATATTTCTATATAGCTCCCACATATAGTTTCGTCCGATTTCATGTAAATGGTTCACCAAAGTCGCTATATATCTTTCGATTTGCACGAAATTTGGCATAACGTACTGAATTGAGCCTAGAGTGATGTCTGCCTTGTTTCGTGAAAATCGGTCCAGATTTAGATATAGCTCCATTTTATTATAGATTGATTTTATGTAATTGACGCACCAAGGAACCAATAGGAACAAAACGTTCTAAAGTTAGTATAACCTAACCTGTGACAAGTTTGTTTGAAATCGCTTAATATGTGGATATAGCTTACATATATTTTTTCGCCCGATATCAAGCAAATTGGGCATCATACTCCTCATGTTAGTCAGATTGACATCAAATTTTGCACAACGTACAAAATTGAGCATAGAATTACGTAGTTGCGTTTTCTAGAAGTACAGACATAGTCAACCGGATGACCTATTTATATTTGTTTGAAGTCGATTTACACACTTTATGGACAAATCTAGGTAGAT
>NW_026888156.1:0-9205 GCF_032173495.1 Musca vetustissima | reverse complement strand
ACACGGGATGCTGAGGTCCAATCATGAGGCATGCATTCTTTTAGCCAAATTGTACTAATCAGCTGGTGCATGCACCTTACCAGCATCTGACCACCAGTCTTGAATAGGCTGGCTTGTAACCCATCGACACTTGCTGCTTTATTATTCTTCAGCCGATTGATTGCTATTCTGACCTTATCTTGGCTAGGTGTTATAGACTCTATACCGTCATCTATTATTGTTTCTGGGGTATCCTAGTCACCGCTACTATTTTATACCAGAAGTTTTTCAAAATGCTCCATCCAAATCCTCAGCACACTGTCTGTATCTGTCACCAGGTTTCCTTCTTTATCTCTACAGGAGGATATGCCTGCACCAAAGCTTTCGGTTTGGTGTTCTACCTGTTGGTAGAATTTTCGGACTTCACTCTGACTCGTGTACTACTCGATTTGCTCACGCTCACGTTTTTCTTGTTCTTTCTTCTTTTTTCTGAAAATACGTTTCTCCTCTGTGCTTTTCTCCCGATAGATCTCCATCTCATTACATGTTGCCACTGTTCGCAGGGTTACCCTATACGCTGCGTTTTTTCATATCAGTAGCATTACTACACTCCTGATCGTACCACGGATTTATTGAAGGTGGTCTTTGGTATCCATGTGTTGTTTTTGCTGCAGTTTGTAGGGGGTAGGCAATTCTCTGCCATTGTGTTCCTTTATTATTATCGGGACCAGGGGTGCTTTCGTCAAGCAGTTGGGTAAGTTGAGCGGAGTAGGTTTCTGCTATCTGTTGTGTTTGCAGCTTTTCTACGTCAAATTTCCGTGTTGCATTAGATCGCACCTTTGCTGCTACATTAAGACGGGTGCGTACCTTGGCTGCCACAAGATGATGGTCCGAATCGATATTTTCTCCTCGGATCGATCGGACGTCTAAAACACTGGATGAATGTCTTCCGTCTATCACAACATGATCGATTTGATTTCTCGTTGTTCGATCGGGAGAAATCCAAGTGGCCTTGTGTATATCGAGATGCTTGAATCTGGTGCTGCGAGCTACCATGTTTTTGCTGCCGCGAAGTCAATCAACCTCATGCCGTTGTCTGATGTTTCTTCAGGGAGGCCTAATTTTCCGACAGTGGGGCCAAAGATATTTTCCCTTCCGATTTTTGCATTAAAATATCCTAGCAGAATTTTAATGTCATAGCCTGGGCAACGATCTAATGCTGTTTCTAAGCGCTCGTAAAATATATCTTTGGTCTTTACATCCTTATCTTCGGTCGGAACATGGGCGCAAATGAGACTGATGTAGAAGAACTTCGCTTTTATATGGATTATAGCAATTCGCTCATCTACTGGAGTGAATCTGAAGAAGAGGTCTTTTATTCTCATGTTAATCATAAGTCCGCAGCCAAATTCATGTGTCATTTCATGGCAGCTACAATACAGGGCGTAATCTACTGATTTACTTACGCCAGTCCCTTTCCATAGCATTTCCTGTAAGGCAATAATATCGGCTTTGTACTTCTTCAGTAGATCAGCCAAAGCGAAAACTCCGTCTGTTTTGTACAACGTGCGTACATTCCAAGTGCAGATTCGCAGATCGTGGTCCTTTATACGTTTCCGGGGGTCGTCAACATTGGGGGGGTTCGGGTTTCTTTTTCTTTGCTTTTTCATAGTAGGTTGGGTTTTCCGAGAGTGGGCAACTAACCCGATGCCTTAACCCAGTTTTATATCCTCCACCATAGTATGGAGGGTATATTATTTTTGTCAATTCGTTTGTAAAACATCGAAATATTCATTTCCAACCCTATAAAATATATATTCTTGATCAGGGTAAAATTCTAAGACGATCTAGCCATGTCAATCCGTCCGTCTGTCCGTCCGTCCGTCTGTTGTAATCACGCTATATTTTGAAGGAATTGAGATAGGGTGCTGAAATTTTGCATAGGTTTGTCTTTTGTTTGCTGGCAGGTCAAGTTCGAAGATGAGATATATTGGTCCACGTTTAGGTATAGTTCCCTAACCGAATACGCTGAAATTTGGTACATTGGGTTCTTATTGGGTAGAAATTATATTCCCAAGAAATTATAAATATAGGTCCACTTTTTCTTGTAGCCCCCATATAACGGTACCTCCTAATTTGTACCACCGGTACCACCGAATTGGCTGTAATTTAGTATTTTGAGTTCTTAGTAGGTACCAAATCTCTCCACAAAAATTTATAAATATAGGTCAATTATTTCGGATATCCCCCATATAAGGGTACCGCACAATTTTCGGATTTTTGGGGTTCTTGAGGGCACTTTTCAACCGAATTCACTGAAATTTGGTACATTGGGTTCTTAGTGGATACGAAATATCTCTATGAACCATTATAAATATCGGTCCACTTTTTCATTTCAAATACCTGTCAGTATACCTGTGGTGGAGGGTATCCAAAGTTCGGCCCGGCCGTGCTTTTTCACTTGTTTATAGTTCTTATGGGTGAACTCGCGGCACATATTAGCTCACAATTTCATCGTGTGATGAAAATAGCTCCCCAGGTGGCACCGCGGGGAGGTAAGTGTCCACAAATTAGATGAAAGAGGGACCAAGATAAGCCTGGACTTCGCCATGTTAAAGCCAATCAGAGCCGTTGCTTGGTATCTATCCTCCCCTAGGCCACCCTATTATTGTATGTACTTAAATTAGTAAATGCTTTCTGATATAAACTAAAAATTAAATATACGTAATTAAATTATTGTATGTATATATATTTAATTTTTAGTTTGTATCAAAAAGCATCCACAAAATTTTCTTTTTTTGGCATGTCTATTCCTGATTTAAATAACTTTGGTAAAATTTTTGAGTTGCTTAAATTGAGTATTTCAACATTTTGTATGGCATCTTGGAAGACAATTCCTTTGAGATGAATTCTTTTAATTTATTGTTCAGTCATGCAAATGATGGACAGTTTGTTCATTTTTTGTGTGTGTGAGTGTGTTTGTGTGTGTGTATTTGTGTTCAACAACAAATCACTTATTGTGACAACAATTACTTAATTTCTAGTCCCCAAAGAGAAATGTATCTGAGCAGAAGAATTTCATATCAATCTCTGCCACATATCCTAAACAAATTTCCTTTTTGGAATCTCAAACACCTGCATGCGAATTTCTTAAGCAAAATTCAAATTCGTTTCTGGAAACAAAGTTTTTTTTCTCTCTGTCAATGTGCCTGCCAGTCTGTCGTTGTGTACTGTATTGAAAAAGTAGTTTATTCTTAACACTTGACTTATTTTGAAAAATAATTTCATTTAAAGTCAAATTTGTTGCATGCAATTGCAACAAAACTTCGAATTTCCCATCAAAGACAAAGCAGCTTCTGTGGCAGGTGGTGCTGACGATTATGGTGAGAGGTGAGGGGCTTTCCAAGTGAGATAACTTGAAGTGAAATAGAAATGAATAAAAGTGAATAATAACAATTATCATATAAGAGGAAATGGTAATTGAAAACTTTTGCCTCTTTTTGTACAACTTCAAATGTGCAAACACACACAGTCTCATATACCCACAAACTCACACACACACAAAATTCAAATATATTTCTTAAAGTGTAGCTACAAAGAAATAGAAAAAAACACAAACACAGATGATTAAACTCAAGAAGTCCATTCAGGTGAATGCGGGAAGTGTCCTGTCATCCTTAGAGATAACACTTCACAACTTTGATGACACAGGCGTTTGCAAGAGTATTTCTTATTATTTTTTTTTGTAGCATCTTCTTTTTGTTGTTGTTGTTGCTGAGTTCACTCTCCTTGTCGTTTTTCTTTCAATTATCTATTTGAAAACTGTTTGTCAAGTTTCAAGCAAACTCTTGAACAAACCCAAAATGAAAGTTTATTAAATTTAACTGAGTTTTTGAGGGAGGAAAATGCAAAGCTGTTATGAGGCACTAGAATTTGAATAGCTCATTTCAAATTGAGTACAGGGTCGTTGTTATTAAATTTTTATATTACCTATTAAATAAAAGAATGATTATTAAAAGAAAAAATAATAATATTCTATAGGATAATGGGAACATTTCATAACAAAGGGGGATATTGTATTTTAATAGCTTTTTATTACAGCAGCTCAATACGTCTACAGCTCTCGATGTCCAAGAATAGCTGGTACATCTCATGGTCCGTCAACGCAGATCGGTCCATAGATCTTTCGGAGAATTTTTCTCTCAAACACTCAAAGAGATGCTTTCGCATGTACCCATGCTTCCGATCCATTTAACAGCTCGAGCGTCTTGTGGAGTGTGAGTTTGGTCTGGCGGGAGGTGGCCATGCTTTTGAGTTGTTTGCTCAGAACATAGTAGCATCTGTTGGCCATCACTATCCTTCTCCGAATTTCAAAACTGATGTCATTCGTTTTGTTTATGGCGGTACCAAGGTATATAAAATCTTTGACTACCTCTAAGCTGTAGTTCTCAAGTTCCACAGTTGGTCCGAGTCTACTGGACGTCTTGCGCGTTGATACCATCAGCTTGGTCTTCTCGCCGTTTACTGCCAGACCCACTTGGCAGACTCCTTCTCAATTTGTTCAAAGGTGGTTGCTACCATTCTCAGTGTTCGACCCATTATGTCGATGTCATCGGCGTAGGCGAGTAATATGTATTGTTTGGTGTACAGAGTGTCATTTCTGTACACCTTTGCCTCTCGTAAACGGCAAACTGTCAACATGTCTGAATCCTCGTTCGGTATTAAAGGGCTCCGAGAGGCCCTTATCGACTTTAACTGCTGATCTTGTGCAAATTGAAGTTATCCTGCATAGCCGAATTAATTTTGCAGGAATGCCAAACGCAGACATGGCTTTATACACCTCTGAAGGGATAGGACTATCGAATGCGGCTTTATAGTCGACGAATAGATGGAATGTGTGGATGTTTTTTTCGTGGGTTTTTTCCAGGATTTGGCGTAGAGTGAAAATCTGGTCAATGGTGGATTTGCTAGGTCTGAAGCTGCATTGGTATGGTCCAATAATGTCGTTGACCATTGGCACTTTATATGCTATGGATAGCACTTTATATGCGATGGGTAGGAGACTTATTCCTCTATAGTTGGCACATATCGTCTTGTCTTCTTTTTTGTGCACGGGATACAGGATGCTGAAGTTCGAATCATAGGGCATGCATTCCTCTAGCCAAATTGTACTAATCAGCTGGTGTATGCTCCTGACCAGCATCTGACCACCAGTCTTGAATAGTTCGGCTTGTAACCCAACGGCAACAGCTTTTTTATTATTCTTGCTATTCTGACTTCATCTTGGCTAGGTGGTATACACTCTATACCGGCATCTATTATTGGTTCTGGGGTATCCACTTCACTGCTACTTCTTGATACCAGAAATGTTTCAAAATGCTCCTTCCAGATCCTCAACACGCTGTCTGTATCTTTCACCAGGTTTTCTTCTTTATCCGTACAGGAGGACGTGCCTGCACCAAAGCCTTTGGTTTGGTGTTTTACCCATTGGTAGAATTTTCGGACTTCATTGTGGCTCCTGTACATCTCGATTTGCTCACGATCTCGTTTTTCTTGTTCTTTCTTCATTTTTTCTGAAAATACGTTTCTCCTCTCTCCTTTTCTCCCGATAGTTCTCCATCTCATTACGTGTTGCCACTGTCCGCAGGGTTGCCCTATACACTGCGTTTTTCATATCAGTAGCATAAAGACACTCCTGATCGTACCACGGATTTCTTGATGGTGGTCTTTGGTACCCAAGTAAGTATTGCTTTTGCTGCAGTTTGTAGAGAGTGGGCAATTCTCTGCCACTGTGCTTCTATATTATTATCGAGACAAGGGGTGCTTTCCTCAAGCAGTTGGGTAAGTTGATCGGAGTAGGCTTCTGCTATCTATTGTATTTGCAGCTTTTCGACGTCAAGTTTCCGTGTTACATTAGATCGCATCTTTACTGCTACATTAAGACGGGTGCGTACCTTGGCTGCCACAATGTAATGGTCCGAATCGATATTCGCTCGCCGGATCGATCGGACGTCTAGAACACTGGATGAATATTACAACATGATCGATTTGATTTCTCGTTGTTCGAGCGGGAGAAATCCAAGTGGCCTTGTGTATATCGAGATGCTTGATATACACCTCATGCCATTGACTGATGTTTCTTCATGGATGTTGAAGTTTCCTACGGTGGGGCCAAATATATTTTCCCTTCCGATTTTTTGCATTAAAATCTCCTAGCAGATCAGGGCAACGACATTAGGGCTGTTTCTAGGGGCTCGCAAAATATGTCTTTGGTCTGTTCATCTTTATATTCGGTAGGAGCATGGGCGCAAATGAGACTGTTGTAGAAGAACTTCACTTTTATACGGATTATAGCAATTCGCTCATCTACTGGAATGAATCTGTAGACGAGGTCTTTTATTTTCCTGTTAACCATAAATCCGCAGCTAAAATTCATGTCTCGTTTCATGGCAGCTATAATACTGGGCGTAACCACCTGATTTACTTACGCCAATTCCTTTCCATCGCGTTTCCTGTAAGGCAATAATATCGGCTTGGTACTTCTTGAGTCCATCCGCCAAAGCGAACACTGCGCCTGTTCTGTACAACGTGCACACATTTCAAGTGCAGATTCGCAGATCGTGGTCCTTTGTACGTTTGCGTTATGTGGGTTTGGTTTTCTTGTTCTTTGCTTTTTCATAGTAGGTTGGGTTTTCCGAGAGTGGGCAACTAACCTGAAGCTTCAATCCATCTTTTATTGTTCTTATGGGTGAACTCGCGGCACATATTAGCTCACTATTTCATCGGGGGATGAAAATAGCTCCCCTGGTGACACCGCGAGCAGGTCAGTGTCCACAATTGAGATGAAAGAGGGACCAAGATAAGCCTGGACTTCGCCATGTTAAAGTCAATCAGAGCCGATGCTTGGTATCTATCATCCCCTACGCCACCCACGTCTTGTATATGTCTTAAAATAAAAAATCCACAACTTGTATAGGCCTTTTAAATTTTATATTTTTTTTTTTAAATCCACGCGACATTGGAAAAATATTCTTTAGAAAAAAGTTTTAATATTTTAGGTATGTTTCTCCAAGACTTTGTAAATATAAAATCGTCTCTTATTGTTTTGACCCACAGGAGCTTTGTTACATTATCCTCCCATGGTCTTTGTTCTTATTATGCAGAATCTCGTCTATTTTAAACATTCATTTTCATTCATTCACTCACTCAATCGTTCGTTCATTGTTCCCTCCTTGTTTTGTGACTTGCCACAAGTGATTTCTGTTATTGCCTCGGAGGTCGGTTGTTTGTTGTGTTGTGTGCCCTTCCCGCCCCATCAACTCTTGGCTTTTGGAAAACGACATTGTCGTCATCTTTGTCATTGTCCCCCATGGGAATGCTGTTTGTATTTATGGGCATGCATGCGTGTTTGCATACAAGCAAACAAACGAACACGCACACACACACATTCAAATGTTGTTGATATGCAGCAAGCAATTTTTATTGTTCCTGTATTAGCCATGTTTGGTAATGTGAGTGTGTGTACACGTGTGTGTGTGAGTATGGTGTTGCAAATGTGCTTCGATGCGTGCATTCCAAAAATTTTGTTGATGCTTCAGCAAAACCTTGTGGCCACATAGGCTACACACACGCACGCACTCACACATATACATGCATATGTATGAGTTCTCAGCTTTGTCGAAATTCCTTACAAATGTTCCTTGCCATTGTTCCTAGTTAACCTCCATCTATGGATTCGTGTTATTGTTCTTTGTCGCAGCTTTTGTGTTGTTGTTGTTTTACTGTTGGCCTCTGGCAATTCTTAAATAATGACATGTTTGTCTTCATAAATGTAAATTTTTGGTTCCGTATTTTTGGTGCCATGTTCGGTACATAACATAGCCTGGTGCTTGGTAGGTGCCTGCTGTTCCTTCACCAGGAAAATTCATAAATACATGGACTTGATATCAAATTATTAAGACAAAAGCTTTCGTATTTTAGATGGAGAAAGGAACATGGTGTGCTAGGAAGAGAGGTATATCCCTCGAAGAATATGTTCTATGTTGGGATTTGTTTTGGGGTCGTTGATGAAATTAATGTGTTCGTATTTGTAATTCATATACACAGATGTTTTGTACATAAACACACTACATGTCAGATGGGTGCAGATAATTTTTCATGTATGCAAAATATCCTTTGGCAATCGTAGTGAATTTCTAGGTCAAAAATTTAAAAAATTCTTAGGTCCTTGAAATAATAATATTTAGAAAACCCATGCCTTAGATAGGCCTTGAAATAATAATATTTAAAAAACCCATGCCTTGCATAGGCCTTTAAATAATAATATTTAAAAAATCCACGCCTTGGATAGGCTTTGAAATAATAATCTTTAAAAACTCCAGGCCTTGAAATAATAATCTTTAGTCCTTGGATAGTCCTTGAAATAATAATTTTTAAAAAATCCACGCCTTGGATAGGCCTTGAAATAATAATTTTTAAAAAATCCACGCCTTGGATAGGCCTTGAAATAATAATTTTTAAAAAATCCACGCCTTGGATAGGCCTTGAAAAAATATTCTTTAAAAAATCCACGCTTTGGATAGGCCTTGAAATAATAATCTTTAAAAAATCCACGCCTTGGATAGGCCTTGAAATAATAATCTTTAAAAAATCCACGCCTTGGATAGGCCTTGAAATAATAATCTTTAAAAAATCAACGCCTTGGATAGGCCTTGAAAAAATATTCTTTAAAAAATCCACGCCTTGGATAGGCCTTGAAAAAATAATCTTTAAAAAATCCACGCCTTGGATAGGCCTTGAAAAAATAATCTTTAAAAAATCCACGCCTTGGATAGGCCTTGAAAAAATATTCTTTAAAAAATCCACGCCTTGGATAGGCCTTGAAAAAATATTCTTTAAAAAATCCACGCCTTGGATAGGCTTTGAAAAAATATTTTTTAAAAAATCCACGCCTTGGATAGGCCTTGAAAAAATATTCTTTAAAAAATCCACGCCTTGGATAGGCCTTGAAAAAATATTCTTTAAAAAATCCACGCCTTGGATAGGCCTTGAAAAAATATTCTTTAAAAAATCCACGCCTTGGATAGGCCTTGAAATAAAAATCTTTAAGAAATCCACGCCTTGATAGGCCTTGAAATAAAAATCTTTAAGAAATCCACGCCTTGATAGGCCTTGAAATAAAAATCTTTAAGAAATCCACGCCTTGATAGGCCTTGAAATAAAAATC